>NW_007246192.1:156323-173092 GCF_000164805.1 Carlito syrichta | reverse complement strand
TGACTCTCTTGTTAGGGGCTGATGTAACTGGTGAGCTTAAGTTAAACCTGATGCTCATTTATCATTTGGAAAATCCCAAGACCCTTAAGATATGCCAAAGCTAGTGTCTACTCAGTCTGTGCTCTAAAAGTGAAAAAAATAAAGCCTGAATGATAGCACATCTGTTTACAGCATGATTTACTGAATTTTTTTTTTTTTTAGTTTTAGTTTTATACTTAAAAAAATGTAAGGTGTTTAAGTTGTGTAATGTGTATATGTGTGTATTTTTTTAAACATAATAGAGAGAAGACTATTTCTGACCTTTGGGGAGGGGGGTAGATGAAGAGAAGTGGGTTAAAGGTACAGGCATACAGTAAGACAAAAGGAATAAATTTGTGGCTTAATTGTACAGTAGAATGACTATATTTAACAAAAATGTAGTCAGGTGATGGCACCCTGAAAACTCTGATTAGTCACTATACTTTGTATACATGTAACAAATTTTCTCACGTATCTCATAAATTTGCACAAAAAAGGGTTTACTGAATATTTTAAACCCACTGTTGAGACCTACTGCTCAGAAAAGATTTCTTTCAAAAAAACTGTTGCTCATTAGGCCAGGCACAGTGGCTCATGCCTGTAATCCCAGCACTTTGGGAGGCCGAGATGACAGGATTGCCTGAACCCATGAGTTTAAGACCAGCCTGGGCAACATGGTGAGACCTCATCTCTACAGTAGTCAGGTGTAGTGGTGCATGTCTGTAGTTCCAGCTACTTGGAAGGCTGCAGGGGCTGTGAGTGTGCCACTGCACTCCAGCCTGGGCAACAAGTGAGACTCCACCTAAAAAAAAAAAAAAAAAAAAAATTATTGCTCTTCGACAGTGCTTCTTGTCATCCAAGACCTCTGTTGGAGATGTACATGGAAATTAATGCTATTCTCATGTCTGCTAACATGACATCCATTCTATAATTCATGGAACAAAGAGTAATTTTGAGTCTTATTATTTAAGAAATAAATTTCATAGCCTGACACAGTGGCTCACACCGGTAATCCCTCCTACTTGAGAGGCTGAGGCCTGGAGAATCACTTGAGGCCAAGGGTTAGACTAACTTGGGCAACATAGCAATGCCTTGACCTCTCCACCCCTGCCCTCAGAAAAGACAGAAATTTTGTAAGACTATAGCTGCCATAGGTAGTGATTCCTCTGATGGATGGGTAAAATAAATTGAAAACCTGGAAAGAATCCACCATTCTAGTTGTCATTAAGAACATTTGTAGTTCATGGGAGGAAGTTAAAACTGCAACCCTCATGGATAACTTTGAAGGATTCAGGACTTCAGTGGAAGAAGAAACTACAGATGTGGTGAAATTAGCAGAACTTGAATTTGAAGTGAAGCTTGAAGTAACTGAATGACTGCAATCTCATCTGAGGAAATAAACAAACAAACAAAAATGTTGCTTGGAACAAGATTGGGTGAATAGAGAGGATGGGGGACATGGGTTCATGCCATTTTTGGTCAAGAACTGATGAACACTCAGCATGGTGTGGGCAGGTGTGCTTGTAAATCACCCATAGTGAAATTGGCAAATGTATTAAAAGAATCTCCAAAAAAAATTCACTGAAGCCAAATGCAGCTTCTCGCAACTATGCTAGCAGGGATACTGATGTTGATGGGTTCCTAAAACACTTAGTGGGGGAAACCTGTACTACAAGAAGCCTGCCTTCCAGAAGGTAATTCTAATTTTTGGAGTTCCCTCCTTGTAGATATATCTTTTTGGTGATGTATGGAATAAGTATAAATGGAGTTTTGTAAACTTTTGAAATTTTGTTTTATTTAGCATAATGCCTTTGAGATTTATCCAAGTTGTATAGATCAGTAGTTCATTTCTTTTTATTATCAAGTAATATTCTATTTTGTGACCATATCACAGTTTGTTTATTCCACCATTGAAGGACATTTAGGCAGTGTGATTCCTGCAGCTTTTTTTTGGTTCAAATTATTTTAGCTATCCTAGTACCTTTGCTTTTTCATATAATATATATTTTATAATCAATTTATCTTTATTTTTGGGAAAACACACCTTGCTCGTATTTTGATTGCTATTGAGTTAAATTTATGGGTCAATCTGGGAAAAATCGACATATTTACTATAGAGTTTTCTATACCATAAGTACAGTATGTCTCTACTTTTCTTTAGGTTATCTCTGATTTCTTTTTTTTTTTTAATTTAAAGATGTGGGGTACCATTCAGGGTTAGGTACATAAATAGTCATTGTATAGGTGAAGTTTGGGCCTCTTCACTTCACCTGGTTTGGGATCAGGTACCCTTTCTTTTCTTTTTTTGAGCTGGATTCTCTGTCACCTAGTCTAGAGTGCAGTGGCACAGTCATGGCTCACTGCAGCCTCCACCCCTTGGGTTCAGGTGATCCTTCCTCTCAGCCTCCCAAGTAGCTGGGACTACAGGCATTGCACCACCGTACCAGTTTTTTGTTTTTTTTGTTTTAGAAGAGACAAGGTCTCACTGTGTTGCCCAGGCTGGTCTCAAGCAATCCTCCCACTTTGGCCTGGAGTGCTGAGATTACAGGCATCAGCCACCATGCCCAGCCTTCTCTGATTTCTTTTATCACCTCTCTGTAGTTTTTAGCATACTAGTCCTATGCATATATTGTTGGGTATATATGTAAATTTTTCTTTTTGACTTTTTGTGCTATACAAAATGGTATAGTTTTTGTAATTGCCGTTTCCATTTGTAGATTATTAGTGTATCAAAATATGATTGACTTTTGTGTGTTGACTATATATAGTTAAGAAAGCTCTGCTGTAGTGTACTTAAGAGTTTTGATCATGAATCAGTGATGAATTTTGTCAGATGCTTTTTCCATATCAATTGATATGATCATGTGATTTTTCTACTTTAGATTCTTAATGTGGTGAATGGCATTAATTGATCTTTTATATATTGAAGCATTCAACCTGGTTGTTTAGATAACTTTTTGTAGTGCATGGTTTTTAAGGAATTGTTTTATTCCATTTAAGTTGTCAATTTATGTGAATAGAGTTTATTCATTTATTATAGTTTTAATGTTGTAAACTTTTTAGTGACATCCTCTCATTTCCAATAATTGATCTTTTTTTCTTTTTTGTCAGTCTTGATTTGAGTTTATTGACTTATTGACCATTTCAAAGAAATAGCTCTTGGTTTCATTGATGTCCTCTGTTCAATTTTATTAATTTCTGGTTGTTTTCTTTATTATTTTCTTCCAAGTCTTGCTTTGGTTGCATATCACAAATTTTGATATGTTGTATTTGACTTGTATATTATATCTACATTTATTGAAAATTTCATCAATGTTATAATTTTTTCTCCAGTTGTCAAATATACATGCAAAAACTGAAGGAATGCATCATTCATTACATTTTTCCAGATATTTGCCATTTTTTCTCTATTTTTATTCCTGATAGTCCACACTTCCATGTACAATTTCCCTTTTTTCTCAGTATCTTTCTGTAGCAATTCTTTTTTTTTTTTTTTTCATTTTTGAGTTGGAGTCTCACTCTCGTCACCCAGGCTGGAGTACAATGGCACGCTCGACTTGCTGGTCTTAGGCAATCCTTCCGCCTCAGTCTTCCAAGTAGCTGGAACTACAGACGTATGCCACCACACTTGGATAGTTTTTTTGTGTGATTTATTGTAGAGATGAGGTCTCATCAAGTTACCCAGGCTGGTCACGAACCCCCAGGTTCAGGCAATCCTCTCGCCTAGGCCTCCCAAAGTGCTGGGATTACAGACTGAGCCACTGCACCTGGCCTTCGGTAGCAATTCCTACGGAGCAAGTCTCTGGCCATGGATTCCATTAGCTTTCTTCACCTGAGAATGTCTTTATGTATGTAGCCTTCTTTTCTAAAGGGTTTTTTTCCTGGATATTGGATTGACAATTTTTTTTCCCCTAGCACTTCCCTCTTCATGGTTTCTGATGAGAAATTTGCAACCATTATTTGATTCGTCATTCCCTTTTAGACAATGTATTGTTTTGCTCTAACTTTTTTCAAGATTTTTCTTTGTTTTTAGCTTTTAACAGTTTCACTGTATTGTGTCTGGTCAAGAAATCCTTGGGTTTATCCTTTTGGGGATAACTCCGAAATTTTTACCTGTAGGCTTATGTGCATATAAAACTCGAGATATTTCAGTCATTATTTTATCAAATATATGTACTTTTTAGTACCACATGCTTGCATCTCTACTTCTCAGTCTCCAAATGTTTATTATTTTGTTACTGCCTACAAGTTACTGAGGTGGCATTCAATTTTTTGTGTATATTTGATCTTTCTATTGTTCAGATTGGATCCATTTCTTTTATCATCAAGTTCAGTTCTATATATGTTATCTTCATAATTGCATTCTGCCAACTCAGGAATTTTTAAAAAAAGTTTGGTTACTCGTTTTTCAGTTTCAAAAGTTTCATTTTAACTTCCTTTATATTTTCTATGTTTTACTGACTTTTTCTATTTTCCATTTGTTCCAAAATTATTTGCCTTAACTTGTTGGCGCATTTTTATAATTGTCACTTTAAAGTCTGTCAGTTTCAGCTTCTCTTTCATTTTGACATTGATATCTGTTCATTGTCTTTTATGTTTTTTTCTGGACTTTTTTATGCCTAGTAATTTTGGATTATATCATAGATATGTTGAATATCATTAACATTTTGAATTGTTATTAACATTTTGAATTAATGATCCATTACAATTAATTGATCAATATTGATATATTATTATTTACTGCACTCAGTAAGGGGGGCGCTCCTCAAAGAAACAGAATTATCTTTTGGAGGGTGGGCCCTTGTGGTACACTACACATTTGTTCCTCTTGATCAATCAACCAAAGAGTTTATCTGAAAGTATTGAGGAGGTTGCATCACGATTTGTGGATGAAACATCCCAGGTCATGGCAAAGAGATGACTGGTTCTTCCACCATGACAATCATCTGCCCACATAGCACACTGAGTGTTCAGCAGTTTTAGCACCCAAATGGCATGACCCCATGCCACACCCTTCCTGTTCACCCAGTTTTTCCCCAAGCAACTTTTTTTTGTTTCCTTGAATGAAAAATGTCCTCCAAGGAAAACATTTTGTTGCTGTAGAAGAAGTGAAACAAAAACAGCAAAAGCACTAAAAGGCATCAACATTGACAAGTTCAAAAACTGTTCTGAGCAGTGGAAAAAGTGTCTTCATAGGTATATTGCATCAAATTGAAAGTATTTTGAAAGTAACTGAAATTTTAACATGTAAGAATAAATACACAATTATATATAAATTCTGGGTTTTGGGGGGTCTCCCCTCATAGAATTTAAAATAGGGCTCACATATTGTGTTGAATAGTTTTTGTTTTTGAGAAGGGGTCTCTTTGTATTACTCAGGTTGGTCTTTTTATTTTTTGTGTGTGTTGGAGTCTCACTCTGTCACCTAGGTTGGGGTTCAGTGGCACTCTCATGGCCACTGCAGCCTCGACCTGCTGGGCATAGGCATTCCTTCTGCTTCAGTCTTCCAAGTAACTGGAACTACAGGCATGTGCCACCATGCCCAGCTAATTTTTTGATTTATTGTAGTGACGAGGTCTTGTCATGTTGCCCATTCTCGTCTCTAACCCGTGGGCTCAGGCAGTCCTCTTGCTTCTGCCTCCCAAAGTGCTGGAATTATAGGCATGGGCCACCACACCCACTGCAGGTTGGTCTTAAACTACTGGGTTCAAGTGATCCTCCCAACTCACCCTCCCAAATAACTAGGATTAAAGATGCATACTCCCATGTCTAGCTTTTGTGTTGTATAATTTTATGCATTTTGACAAAAGTATGAGATACAACTATATATCCACCATTTCAGCATCAGATAGACTAGTTTTACTGACCTGAAATTGCTTTTGCTACACCTATTTATTCCTTTTTCCCCCTGCCTCTAAACCCCTGGCCACCACTGATGTTTTTACTTTTTGTATGTCTTTTCCAGAATGACATTTAGTTGGAATCATACAGTATGTAGCCTTTTCAGACTGACTTTTTTCACTAAGCAGTATGCATGTAAGGATCCTCCATGTCTTTTTATGGTTTGGTAGTGCATTTCTTTTTATTGCTGTATAATAATATAGATATGCCACAATTTGTTTATCCATTCATCTGTTGAAGAATATCTGGGTTACTTCCAGTTTTTGCAGTTATGAATAAAGTTGATATAAATTTGATATAAACATTAATGTGCAGATTTCTGTGTGAACACAGTTTTCAACTCATTTGGATAAATATCTAGCAGTGTGATTCCTGAATTGTATACCAAGACTGTGTTTAGCTTTGTAAAAGACTGCTAAACTGTCTTCCAAAGCTGCTGTACCATTTTGCATTTCCACCAGCAGTGAATAAGAATTCCTATTGCTCCACATCCTTGCCAGCATTTTACATTGTCAGTGTTTTGGATTTAACCATTCTAAAATAACCTGGATTCTAATGATGTATAGTTGTATCTCATTGTTTTACTTTTCATTTCCCCAATGACATGATGTTGAGCATCTTTTTATGTTTATTTGACATATTTACATTTTCTTGCAAAAGTATCTTTTAAACCTTTTGCTCATTTTAAAATGAGTTGTTTATTTTTTACTGTTGAATTTTTTTTTGAGTTGGAGTCTCACTTTGTCACTTAGGCTGGAGAGCAGTGGCATACTAGCTGCTCATAGCCACTGCAGCCTCGACTGCTGGGCTCAGGTGATCCTTCTGCCTCAGCCTTCCAAGTAGCTGTAAACACAGGCATGAGCTAATTCCACCTGGCTAATTTTTTGATTTATTGTAGAGACAAGATCTTGACAAGGTGCCCAGGCTGGTCTTGAACTCTTGAGCTCAGGCAGTCTTCTCGCTACTGCCTACTAAAGTGCTAGGATTACAGGTGTGAGCCACCATGCCCGACTATTATTGAATTTTAAGAATACTACATATATTTTTGATATGTCTTGTCAAATATGTACTTTGCAAATATTTCCTCCTAAACTTTGATTTGCCTTTTTTTTTAAGTCAAACTCTCAACTCTAAAAACTCATTACTCTAGGTCACCTATATTTTCATCTGTGTTATCTTCTAGAAGTTTTATAGTTTTGCATTTGAAATTTAAGTGTATGATCCAATTTGAGTTAATTTTTGCATAAGGTCAGTGTCTAGATTCATATTGCATATGGCTATCTAGTTCCAGTATGGTAAAGTAAGGGTAAAGTAAAGGTAAAGACTACCCTTACTCTGTTGAATTGCCTTTTTAAAAAATTGGTTTAAATTATATATGTATATATGTATGTATATATATATGTATATATTTGTGTGTATATATATGTATACATTCATATTCATATGTATATGACTATATTGGGTCTATTTTTGCAATATCTATTCTAATCTATTGTCTATTTGTTTTTTTGGCAGTACCACATTGTCTTATTTATCGTTGCTTTATAGAAAACTTTAAATTTGAGTAGTGTAAGTCCTCTGACTTTGGTTTTCTTCAGTATTGTTAGCTGCTCTGGATCTTTTTCCTTTCTATATACACTTTAGAATGAATTTGTTGATAGCCACAAAATAAACTTGTTATCATTTTTATTAGATTTACTTTAAATTTATAGATCAAGTTGGGAAGAACTGACATCTGAAGAAATGAGTCTTCCTATTTGTGAATATGAAATATCTCTCCACACATGGAGATCATCTTTGATTTTTCCCATCAGACTTTTGTAGTTTTTCTCATCTTGTGCATATTTTATTAGATTTATAGCTAAATATTTATTTTTTGGTGCTAATATAAAGGGTATTGTGTTTTAAATTTTAGATTTCAGTTGTTCATCACAAGTATATAAGAAAGAACTTGACTTTTGTAAATTAAGTTTGTGCAACTTTACTATAATGATTTATTAGGTCCAAGAGGTTTTTCATAGATTCTTTGGGATTTTCAACATGGACAGTCATACTGTTTACAAGAAAGAGTTTTATTTCTTCTTTCTAGATACTTTTTACTTCTTTACTTGTCTTATTGTATTAGGTAGGACGGTCAAGTGTGATGTTGAATAGGAGTAGTGAAAGGGGACATCTTGCTTTGTTCCCAACCTTAAGGTGAAATCTATTTTCTCATCAGTATGTTTAATTTTAGCTGAATTTTTTTGGTAAACGTTTCTTATCAAGTTGAGAAAGTTTCAATTTCTAATATACTGTGAGTTTTGTTAAATCATGAATGGGATTTGCCAGTGTTTTTCCTGCATGTATTAATATGATCATATGGTGTTTCTTTTGTGGCTTATTGATGTGATGGATTGCATTTTTTTTTTTTTGACACTGAACTAGCCTTGTATTCCTGGAAAAAAAATTTTGGTTATGGTGTATAATTCTTTTTATATATTGATGAATTTGATTTGCTAATATTTTGTTGAAAATTTTTATATCTATCTTTGTGAGGAGAGGTACTGATTTGTAGTTTTCCTTTCTTTTAATGTCTTTATATAGTTTTGATATTAGGGTCATAGCTGGTTTCATAGAAAGAGTTTGTAAAGGGTTCCCTTTGCTTCTATTTTCTAGGAGCGACTACGCAGAGGTGGTATTATTTCCTTTTTATTAATCGTAGAATTTATCAGTTAGCCATCTAGGCCTAGTGCTTTCTGTTTTGTAAGGTCATTAATGATTGAGCTAATTCTTTAATAGGTATGTGATTATCAAATTATTTTTTTATGTGGGTTTTGGTAGATTTTGTCATTTCATCTAAGTTATCAAATTTATAGGTATTAAGTTGTTCTCAATTTTTTTGTTATCCTTTTAATACCATGTGGTCATTAGTGATGACCCTAATTTCTTTCATTTTTTGATATTAGTAACATATATCTCCTCCATTTTGTCTTGTTTTGCTGGGCTTGAAGTATTAAAATTATTGATCTTTTCAACAGATCATCTCTTATTTTTGTAATTTTTAAAAAAAGATTACCTTTCTGTTTTAATGTCATTGATTTATACTTGAATTTTTTTTAATTTTTTTTTGAGTTGGTGTCTCACTCTGTCGCCCAGACTGGAGTGCAGTGGCTGCTCCCGGCCACCGCAGCCTCGACCTGCTGGGCTCCGGCGATCCTTCCGCCTCAGCCTTCCGAGTAGCCGGAATTACAGGCATGCGCTACCACGCCCGGCTGATTTTTGATTTATTGTAGAGATGAGGTCTCGCTGCCCAGGCGGGTCACGAACCCGCGGGCTCAGGCAGTCCACTCACCTCAGCCTCCCAAAGGCACGGGATTACAGGCTGAGCCACCGAGCCCGGCTATGCTTGAATTTTTAAAAAAATTCTTCTGCTTGCTTTAGACTTATATTGCTCTTCTTTAGTTTTCTAAGGTGAAAGTTTAGATGATTGATTTTAGAGCTTTCTTTTATTTTAATATATGTATTTAATATAAATTTTCCTGTGAGGACTACTTTTGCTGCATGTCATACATTTTTTCTCAATGATTGTTGCTGGTGATTATTCTAGCCTACCTTAAATGTGCAATGAACATTTCCTTTTCTTTTTTTTTCTGAGTCAGAGTCTCACTCTGATGTCTAGGCTGAAGTGTAGTGGCAGCCTTACAGCCACCATGGCCTTGACCTGCTGGGCTCATGTAGATCATTCTGCCTCACCTTCCAAAAAACTGAAACTACAGGCATGTGCCACCATACCCAGCTAATCTTTTTGATTTATTATAGAGATGAGGTCTCGCCAAGTTACCCAGGCTGGTCTTGAACCCTTAGGCTCAAGTGATCCTCTTGCCTCTGCCTCCTAAAGTGATAGGATTACAGGCGTGAGCCCAGCTGCTCAGAACATTTCATTAGCCTACTCTTTGGCAAAATCATCTAACTCAAAGCCTATTTTATACTAAGTGCTAGATAACTCATGTAAGAGTATCCACCTAGTCTTGGGGAAAGATCAAAGTTTAAAATTCAAAGTATGGTTTCCACTAAATGCTTATTGCTCTTGCACCATCATAAAGGTGAAAAATTGTACGTCAAGCCATTGTAGTTGAGGACCATCTGTATTTTTTTAAAGTATTGATTTATTTTCTTTAGTGATTCTATTTCTATTTAGATTTCTTTTATTTTCTGTATTATTATGGTAAATTATATATTTTTTCTGGGAAATGATAATTTCTTCTAAAATTTTAAATTTATTGACGATAAGGTTTATGGTATTAGCTTATCTTTTACAAAATTTCTCCTGATCCCTGGTTTAGATGTCTTTCCTATTGTTGAACAATTTTGCCAGATGGTTTATTTTATTACTTTTATTAAAGAACAATCTTGATTTTCACTTATTTTGTTTCCTTAGTTTTTATACTCTTAAAATTTATTTTGTAACTTTTAAATTTCAGATTTATAAAGATCTTGCAAAAAGAGCGTTCCCCTGTACCATTCACTCAGCTTCACCAAATGGTAATATTTTACAAAGTCATGGTACATTACATAGTTATCAGCACCAGCAAACTAACATTGAAAAAACACTATTAATTTATATGTATACTTGATTAAAATTTTGCAGGTTGTTCTGCTAATTTTTTTTTTGGTCCAAAATCCAAGATGACATGATATGTAGAGTTATTATTATCATCTCTATAAATCCTTCTGTCTAAGAAAACTCTTTAGTCTGTCTTTGTTTTTTAAGAGCTTGGCACTCTTTTTTATTCCGTTCTAAGATACTTATTGAAATATTTCCTTTATAGACTTTAAATATCTTAGTGTAAGCAGAGCTTGAAATACAAAGGGCAAATATTGGATATGGCCTAGAACACTCTATTAGTTTGTTGAATCATGTTTGCCCCAAACAAGTCCTTAGATTGTTTTTTTTTTTTTTTTTTGAGTCGGAGTCGCACTCTGTGCCCAGGTTAGAGTGCAGAGGTATGTTCATGGCCACTGCAGCCTCGACCTGCTAGGTTCCGGTGATCCTTCTGCTTCAGCCTTCCAAGTAGCTGGAACTATAGACATATGCGACCATACCTGGCTACTTTTTTGATTTATGTAGTATGAGGTCTCACCATGTTTCTCAGGCTGGTCTTGACCCACTGGGCTCAGGCCGTCCTCTTGCCTCAGCCTCCCAAAGTGCTGGGATTAAAGGCATGAGCCACGGCACTTAGCTTATATTCTTAATTTATTGAATTGATCTTCATCTTTTATTGTCTCAGGATTTTTTCCTAATCCTAATTGAGTGAAAAGCCCTATCTGAAGAATTCTGGTTCCCACACACAATCTATATTGGTGAGTTATTATTGTTACTTATTATTATTATTATTATTATTATTATTTTGGAGTCTCTTGTCCAGGCTGGAGTGCAGTGGCATAATCATGGCTCATGGTAGATCAGCTTCATGGGTACAGTTGATTCTTCTGCCTCAGTCTCCCAAGTAGCTGAGACTACAAGTGTGCACTGTCATGCCCAGCTAAGTTTTTAAATTTTTTTGGTGGAGACAAGGTCTCACTATGTTGCCCAGGATGGTCTTGAACCGCACCCAAGCAATTCTCCTGCCTCAGTCTCCAAAAGTGTTGGGATTATGGGCATGATGAGTTATTTTTCTGTCTCATAGAGAAAGGTGAGGCTAGGCTGCCAGGAATCCTCACCTATATGGATCATCCACATTTTCTCACCGTCTTAAACATATATAAGGAATTAGAAATGCCTTCATATGGTCCAAAAATGTAACTACCCTTAAACTATAAGGTGTTTCCAAAGGAATGAGAACAAAGTAGTCCTTTAGGAGACCCCTCACTTCTACCCATCCTTCGATACCCCCTCTGACAATTCCTTGAACTTCTTATACCTGAAGTTCTTCTATTTGTTGAAAAAATTGTGTGTTTAAGATTAAACGTGTGGAAGTTTTATGCCCTGCCACAGCTTACTATAGAGACATCTGTTCTGTTGTTACTGGGATAAGGTCAACATCACCATGTAGAACTTTGTTGCTCCACCTTTACCATGCTTGGGAAGTATTCTGAGTTTTGTTAATTCCCTAGATGTTTCTATGCTTCAAAGGAACAACTGGCAACATAGTTCTATCATTTCTGGGTTCAGCTTTTTTCAGGCCAATCTGATAATCTCCCAACTTGCCCTCTTCCAGGACCCTCATCTTCATCAGCCTATAGGGCTGTAGACTTTTTTTTTTTAACCATCTTTATTTGTGTAGTTCAGTAGTGTTAAGTTTATTCACATTGTTGTGCAACAGATCTCCAGAACTCTTCTATTTTGTAAAACTGAAGCTCTGTATTCATTAAACAATAACTCCCCATTCTTCTTTTTCCCTAACATCTGGTAACCAATATTCTACCTTCTGTTTCTATGAATTTAACTACTTTTGATATCTCATAAATGTGGAATCATACAGTATTTTCTTTTTGTGACTAGCTTATTTTGCTTAGCATAATGTCCTCAAGGTTCATTTAGGTTGCAACATGTAATAGGATTGCTTTCCTTTTTAAGATTAATTAATGTACCATTCTATACATATCACATTTTGTTTTTCTAATCATCCATCCATCTACATTTGAGTTACTTCCGCCTCTTGGCTAATTGTCAGTAATGCTGAATATGGGTGTGCATCCATCTCTTCAAAATCTTGTTTTCAATTCTTTTGGATATATACTCAGAAGTGGGATTGTGGGATCATATGGTAATTTTATTTTTAATTTTTTGAGGAGCTGTCATACTGTTTTTCATAGTGACTGAACAATTTTACAATTCTACCAACAGTGCACAAGTTTCAATTTCTCCATACCCTTGCCAAGATATGTTATTTTCTGTTTTTATAGTAGCCATCCAAGTTGGTAGAAGGTGATATCTTATTGTGGTTTTGTTTTGCATTTTTTTAATGATTAGCAGTGTTGAACATCTTTTCATATTCTTGTTGGTCACTTGTATATCGTCTTTGGAGAAATATCTATTCAAGTATTTTGCTCATTTTTAAATCAGATTTTTTTTTAAATTGTAGGAGCTATTCATTCTGTATATTAACCCCTTATCAGGTAATTTACAAAGAGCTTGGCACTTTTGAAGAGTACCAGCCCGTTATTTTGTAGATTGTCCCTCAATTTGGGATTGTTTTAAGTTAAAATGATGTATTATTCAGTAAGACTATCATAGAAATGAAATTATGCACCTCCTAATACTATACCAGTAGGTACACGATTTATAGTACCTCATTACTGAAGATGTTAACTTTGATCACTTGAATAATTAGATGATATCTGTCAGGTTATCAAAAATAAAGTTAATATTTTCCATTTACAATTAATAAGTGTCTTATGGAGAGACATGTTAGGAGTATATAAACATATTGCTTTTTGTCATTCATTTACCTATTTATTTTAGCATTCATTAATGATTTTGCTTGGCACAGTTGTAACTGTGATGTTTGTCAAATGGTGATTTTTATGTTTTTATCATTTTATCTATTTTTACTAATTGATATTTATTAATTTCCACTGCAAAGAAGCTGTCTAATCTCTCTTATTTATTTATTTATTTATATTAGTATGGACAGTGAATATTTACTTTTCTATGGGTTACAATTTATTACTATTATTATATATTTTATTGCTTTGGTACCTCATATTTTCCCTGTCCCAACCCTAGAATTGGCCATTCTCCACGAATCCCTGGATCATTTTATTGAAAATAGTATTTAGAGCCGGGCTCAGTGGCTCAGCCTGTAATCCCATGCTTTGGGAGGCTGAGGTGAGTGGATTACCTGAACCCTCGGGTTCTAGACCCGCCTGGGCAACTTGGCGAGACCTCATCTCTACAATAAATAAAAAAAAAAATCAGCCAGGTGTGGTAGCGCGTGCCTGTAATTCCGGCTACTCGAAAGGCTGAGGCGGAAGAATCGCTGGAGCCCAGCTCCGACTCAAAAAAAAAAAGAAAAAAAAAAGAAAATAGTATTTAGAAACCATAATATGAGTACTAGGTATACTCATCTGTACTGGAAGGTTGTACTGGAAGGTTATTTAGGCCTTTTCAGCTTTTTGGTTTTCATTGTACTAATTTCAGGTTATAGCTTTAGTTTTCTAAATAATTAAGGTGGCATTTGGCTTACTCATTATTCAGTTTTCTTAAAATTGAAACATTTAATACTATATATTTCTCTCTGGGTACCATTTTTATTCATTAATTTACTCATTGAATATTAAATGCTTGCTATACCCTATTTTAAGTTCTTGGGACACATCTGAATAGAGCAAAAATATTTGTCTTTGTGTAGTTTACAGCAGAGGGAGACGATTTTATATTCATTTTAACTGTATTCTAGCTAAGTTTTTAAAATATATTTTTATTTTTGATTCATTGTCATTCAGCTTGATGCATCTTAACTAGTTTTGATATGATATTCACTATTTTTTCCCCCAAAGAATATGGCCTTAATAATTTCGTATTTATTGAGACTACTTTCTGGGTAAAAATACGGGCAGTTTAAAAAATATTTTATATGAGTTTGAAAATAATGTATTTTCTTTAATTGTTAGTTTTTTTAACATCTGGGCTGTAGAGAAAAACTGGTCATTGCATTGTTTCACCCTACTTTTTGTCTGGTTGATTCCATGTTGTAGAATTAGGTTAAAATCTTCCATTACTTTTGTCACTATGTTCTCAATTTTTTCTCTGCCAGTAATTCTGCTAATTTTTTATTTATATATGTTGAAGCTATATTGTTAGATGATTTTAAGTTCATAATTATTATCTTTCTGTTGTATCATTTCTTTTATGATTAGGCTGGACAAATTTATGTTTAATGATCATTCATTCCTGAGGTTTATTTAATTTTGAAGATATACGTTATAGCCTTCTTTCAGTTAGTTTTGACTTATTAGTTTATTTACTTTTTACTTTGTTTCTCTGCATCACTGTTTTAGTTGAGTCTCTTATAAACAGTGTGCATTTATTTATTTATTTTTTGCCAGTCTGACAGTTTCTTTTTTCTTTTTTAGATTGGAAAATATACTTTATTTAGAAAGTAAATTAGAGACAGAAGAGAGAGGAGGTTTACTTCCCCAAGGTAGGGGAGGCAGCCAGACCTAGGAAACATGGTAGCCGTAGCTCAAAGAACCATGAGATTAGACCATAGCTTTGCAAAACAATGACCCCTGACAGTTTCTTTGGCTGATGAACTGAATCTATTTAAACTTACTTGGCCGGGCTTGGTGGCTCAGCCTGTAATCCCAGCACTTTGGGAGGCTAAGGTGAGTGGATTGCCTGAGCCCGCGGGTTCGAGACCTGCCTGGGCAGCGAGACCTCATCTCTACAATAAATAAAAAAATTAGTCGGGTGTGGTAGCGCATGCCTGTAATCCCGGCTACTTGGAAGGCTGAGGCGGGAGGATCGCCGGAGCCCAGCAGGTCGAGGTTGCGGTGGCCGGAAGCGTCCACTGCACTCCAGTCTGGGCGACAGAGTGAGACTCCAACTCAATAAAAAATAAAAAAATAAAAATAAATAAACTTACTTAATAAATTTATTATGCTTACTGACATTTCATCAAATCTAAGATATCTTCTTGTATGTATGTTGAGCTGGTGTTAATTGCTTAAAATTTTGGAATTGTTATCTTCTTGAATAATTTCTTCTGTGTTTCTGTAGGACCTGTTTTATGGGGAGAGGGGACAAAAAACCTGAAATTTATTTATTAAAAATTGTGTGCTTATTCTCACGTTTAAACTTCAGTCACCTTCAAAGTGCTCTTCATTTGATACAGTGTATCTATTGAGACACCTTTTTCCACTGCTCCAAGCAGTTTTTGAACTCTTCGATTTTGATGCCTTTTAGTGCTTATGCCATTTTTTGTTTCACTTCTTCCCATGGGCAAAACATTTCTCTTTGTGAATTTTTTTCATCCAGGGAAACAAAAATCGTCGCTCAGGGTGAGATTAGGTGAATTGGGAGGGTAGGGCATTGGGATCATACTGTTTTTGGTCAAAAGCTGCTGAACATAGTGTGGTATGAACAAGTGTACTTGTAAATATCACTTATCATGAAATGGGCAAACACATTGAAAGAATCTCCAAAAAAATTTCACTGAAGCCAATTGCAGCCTCTCATAACAATGCTAGCTGTTATACTGATGCCAGTGGGTTCCTATAACACCTAGAGAGGGAACCCTCTACTACAAGGGTCTTGCCCTCCAAAAATAATTCTGGGTTTTTTTGGGTCTACCTCATATATCTAATACCTAATACTACCCATTAAACTATGATAAAATACCTTAAACATAGTCTTACATATGGAATTTATAGAACACTCAATTGTTTTAGTTGTATCATAATAAGTTTTTTTTCACTAATATCACATTTATGCCCCGCTGATCTCTTTTGGGCTGGTTAATTTTTCTACATACTCAGTAATTTTTCTTATCAGTGCCAAAGCATTATTTATAACTTTTAAGCTTTATGTTTTGTAATATCAGCTATGTGCATAACTCAATTTAAGTGAAGACAAATGAACAAATAGGATAGAGTGTGCATGCACAGGCAATGATAGCTATGTCATAACTGCTATGTGCTCAACAGGAACTGTAATATGTCATCAGTTATAAGATGTGTTCAGATTTCAGAGATGTTAGAATGTGAAGAAAATCATTTGCTAAAATGGATTTACTCAGGTTTTCAATTTGTTTTATTATCATATTTTGTGTTTTTTATTCACTCTAGCATTTCTGTGTTTTTTTTTTTTTTGAGTTGGAGTCTCACTCTGTCGCCCAGACTGGAGTGCAGTGGCTGCTCCTGGCCAC
>NW_007246192.1:142384-155979 GCF_000164805.1 Carlito syrichta | reverse complement strand
TTTGAAGTTATGAACTTCTGTTATTTAGCGAGTACCTTTAAAATTTCAATGTATTCACTTGATTTAACAATAGTTAATCAATATCTCTACTTTTTCTGGTGGTAGAAGAACGTTACAACATTTGGAACTCTAATCATTCTATTCCTATATTGTGTATTGTTTTTGTCAATGTTTTCAAGTCTACCTTATTTTTAGATTGCAGTTTCTCATTTGTATATGAGTATTTGATTAATGATTATTTAGGAATGCATCTTATAATCCATGAAGTTTTATTTTATTTTATTTACTTTTTATTTTTTTGAGTTGTAGTCTCACTCTGTCGCCCAGACTGGAGTGCAGTGGCCGCTCCCGGCCACCGCAGCCTTGACCTGCTGGACTCTGGCGACCCTTCTACCTCAGCTTTCCAAGTAGCTGGAACTACAGGCGTGCGCTACCACGCCCGGATTATTTTTTGATTTATTGTAGAGATGAGGTCTCGCCAAGTTGCCCAGGCGGGTCTTGAACCCTTGGGCTCAGGCAATTCACTCACCTCGGCCTCCCAAAGCACAGGATTACAGACTGAGCCACCAAGCCCGGCCAATCCGTGAAATTTTAGATTTCTGTACTAGACTGCAAAAGAAGATACTATGTCTATTTTTGTCATCATTTAATTTAATAAGCTATACTGGGTTTGCCTTGCAGTAGAGATTTAATGTTCATTTATTAATGAATAAATTGTTTATTCTATTATAAAAAGGCCCCCATTTATTCATATGAAACACCCATCTCCAAGAACTTTCTAGTCAACTGATTTTAGATTTGATCTCTCCAATATAATCTGACATGGAAATTTGTAGAGACTATTGTGTAGCTGCCAGGTGTCAAGTATAGAGATGTTTAAGGCATGAGTCAACATGTGATTACATTCATTTGAAATAATGTGAAAGGAAGATTCATATTATAGAGTGGTAGGGATATAATGATTGAAATCAACAAGGAGTAGGGCCTTGGAGTAGTTGGATCTCTTGTTTTGTAATGGTAACATAACATAATCTGTCTTCTTGATAAATATAGGCTAGTTGAATAAGTGAAGGAATAAATAGATGAAGAGTGAACAGATGAATGAATGACAGAGTTTTAGTCTTTTACTATACAAGTAAATATCCAAGTAAACTTTTATTGAGATGTGAAAACAGTAATTTTTTTTGAAATCCTCATTTTCCTTCTGTAGTTTTCAGCTTCTTACATTCATTCTGTTGGGCTTAATGATTTAATTGCTGCTGTGGTCACTTGCCTTTAGACAAGGGGCAGGACATTTCTACTGATATCTACCTCAGGTAGCAAAGACACTTGCCTGTTCTAAATGGACCATGGTTGGGGCAGGGTATTTTCTCCACAGCTTTAGGTGCCATAGTCATGAAATAGGTTTGTCATAAGGTGGGAAAAAAAGGTTTTCTCACTTCTTCCAAACCAAGACTGGACCTTTTCCCTTGTATTTACTTTCTTGAGGTTTTCTTCATCCTTAAATCTGGATAATACACTCTTCCTATAGTTCTCTTGGGACTACTGCATGGGTAAAAATAAGTGTACATGGATGAAAATGAAAAGAGAATTTTAAATAATATAAATAAGTTTAGTTTCTTTGTTATAGTAAGGAAACCTGAGTTCACAATTTATATTTAATATCAACTACAATTGAAATAATAATTCATCTAGCCTTGCTGATGTCAAAAACACTGGGGAATGATTAAGACAATTGTGCATGCCTTGGCACAACTGTAATGTGCAATTTATACATTTTAATAAATTTGCAATGTATTTTTTATATCTAAGATGTGAATTAGTGAAGAAAAGAGTTGACAGAGTTAGAAGAAAGAAAAGGAAAATATTAAGAACAATAATAGAAGGACTAGTCTTTAATACAGAAATAATTATATTGGAAGAATTTGAATATGCTCTCAGTCTGTTAAGTACTGATTTTATCCAATGCTAATTCAATCTTTTTTCCCCTTCCCTTTTCCTTTAACGTTATTCTGAGATTTAACACAGTAGCTTCCATAATCTGTCTTCTTGATAAATGTAGGCTAGTTGAATGAATGAAGGAATAAATAGATGAAGAGTGAATAGATGAATGAGTGACAAAGTTTTAGTCTTTTACCATGCAAATAAATATCCTTCTAAATTTTATTGAGATGTGAAAACGGTAATCTTTTATTTTTTTGAATTGGAGACTCACTCTGTTTCCCAGGCTGAAGTGCGATGGCACACTCACGACCACCACAGCCTCGACCTGCTGGGCTCAGTTGATCCTTCAGCCTCAGCCTTCCAAGTAGCTGGAACTACAGGCACACACCACCATGCTCGGCTAAATTTTTTTATTTTTATTTTTTTATTTATTGTAGCGATGAGGTCTCACTAAGTGGCCCGGCTGGTCTCTAACCCATGGGCTCAGGCAATACTCTTGCCTTGGCCTCCCAAAGTGCTGGGATTATAGGCATGAGCCATCATGCCCGGCCTGAAAGCCGTAATCTTTAACAATTGTGGTAGTGTAGAGAAAAGAATTGATTTAGTCTAAAATTTGAACACTGACTTTTTTCAAAAGTTGGATTACACTATCTGGACTAAAAATTGAAAATAAGAATAAGGTGAAGTGAAATAACTTGAAATTAAAATGAATTTATGAGACAAATATTCTTTAATGTAGGAATAATTGCTAGGTTTATAAGATGATTTTTGAAAACACTTTATTTTCATTTTAATTTGGCTTGTTCTAAAATTTTGTCAAGTGGAAATTTTTGAACTTTCTACTTAAAACGAATACATTTTTATTTCTGAATTGTTGTAGTCCAATTTAGTGAAATTTAATCAATGGATTTTATTTTATGTCATAAGTTGAGTTTAATGATATAAATCTAGAAAATACTTTCCTCAACATTTTGGATCCATGTAATATATATTTTCTGTTGGCTTCTGTATTTGAATATTTGAGTATTGGTTTATGGTAGCCTTTTTATCCCCGATCAGTTACTTCTTAGTGTACAACTTATTCATTCGACTTTTAAAATCTTAGTAGCATCTTGTGTAAAATGAAGATGATACGTACTACTATATGAGGTTGTTGAAGTGATATAATAAACTTATATACTTAAAGTGCTTAGCACAAAGCCTAGGATGTGGTAGGTATGAAATAATTGGGAGCAACTATTTTCCCCCATTATGTTTTTTTTTTCCCTGCAGCTTTCCCCACAAATAAGCCAGACCAAGATGCAAGACATGTAATAAAAGTGGTAAGTGTTGCTCTAAGATTTGTATTTCACATATATTTGACCTTTTTATTTGCTTTATTTTTTAAAAAAATTTCTCACCATAATTTTTATAATTATTTACTTATTAGTAAGCCTTATATTATGATATATTTTCACATTTTCAATGTTACCACTAGAGAAGCTTTGCTTTTCTGTTTTGTCATCTATCCTGGTATCTTATCTAGATTGTATCTAACTATTTTTCTCTATCTCCCTATCTCTCTACTTTAGATGGTAAGTTCCTTAAATGTGGGCTTAGGGTTTTATTTCTGTTTGTATCCCTTGAACCTAGTACAATGAATTTATATAGTAGACCACTCAGTAAAGGTATAATGTATGAATGAACTACAAGGGTAGTTTGTAGTATATCACCTTGATGTACATGTTGGTCTATAGTGAGTGTCTGTATGTGTTTATGTATAGAGTTCTTAGTGCTCTTAGTGAGTAGTTTTCTTAAGAAGACTTACTTTTGTATGTAAGACTCTATGGGGATAGGAGACAATATGTTGTTTAAAAATTAGATTCTTCAAGTTTATTTAGTGTTTTGTGAGATTTTTAGTGGAAATCTGGTGCTTGTGTTTTAGAAAAAGTGATTCAAGTGCTGTTGTATATTACATATATACAATCATATTTTCAAAATTTGAAATGCCAATTTCATTTTATATTATATTTTTCCTAGTAAAATTAATTATTCTTTTTTCATAGGAATATCAAGAAAATGGCCCATTATTTTCAGAACTTAAATTTTATCAGAGAGCTGCAAAAAAAGACTCTAGTAAGTAAAATTAGCAAAACTAGCTACTTTCATATATCTGCTGCTAAAGTGAGTGTTGGTATTTTTGTCTTTTTCTGGCATTCTGGAAAATTCTTTTCAATAAGAAATTTTATTGTAAAGTGATACAGTTAACTGTTAGAACATAAAAGCAAGACAGATGGTACACAAATCTTAACATGACATACATAATGGGTTATATATTTTAAGTCAAATTTGTTTCTACTACTTTACGTAATATGTTGCTTCATCTAAGCTACCAAGAGTTGTTTAGGTATGAAAGATAGTAGAATAAATTATTTCTTACAATAAAATTTGAATTGGAAGTTTATAAGGAAAAAACATGAAAATGGGCAAAAGATACATGTATTAAAAAAGGAATAATTTTAGACTAGATTAGGGTAAGGTGTGTAGAGATGATACAACATTAGGATATATAAGAAAGTGTTAGAAACTTGAATGTTGGAAAATTAATTGGAGCTGGACACCAGATATAAGAATTACCAGTTAGGAAATTTGAATGTGAGATAAATATGAGCAGAGATGAAGGAGAATAACTGTATTTTATAAATACTCTATGATATAGATGGGTAAGTAAAACATTAGAGAAGTAGACAGGAATAATGAATGTATAGTTACATGTTTAGGATTAAGAATCATGTTGATTAATGTGTAGGATTAAGAATGATGGGTCTAGCCTCAGAAATTGATTTTATTTTCCTTAATAAAGCCTTCTAAACATTAAGACTGTAGTTTTTACTAACTGCTTAAACTATGTCAGAGTGACAAATAGATTCCATTAAATTAGATTGTTTATAAGTAGAACTGTCTTAAACATTAAACACATATGGTAGAAAAGTGAAAAGGTGATTAACCTACTTGATTATTTAAGTGGATTTGATTTTTTTTGTAAAATGTTTATTCAAAACAATTTCTGTATCATATAATTTCACAGTAAGAGTAAGGTGGTTTTTTTCTGTAATTTCTATTTTTTTCTTGTCTTCTGTGGCTTTAGATTTTAAAGTAATAGAGAAGAAAAGTGATCTCTCTAGTGGTCCTTTGTTAGTTAACACATTATATTTAGAAATTTAGCTAGCATATAAGGAAATGTTTTTTACGAATAGAAACATTTGTGTATATTATATCAATGCATTTTATAAGGCTATGACTTTTGTTTTTGTTATTATTGATTTAATTTTAATATTTCTATGTAGGATTTTTGTTAATGGTAACAAATAGTGTTTGAGGCCATTAGATTGAGACGCTTAATTTAAAATTTTTTGATCATCTAGGAAGGTCTAATTACTATTTTGGCTAGTTAAGTAAGTCAATATCTATGCAAAGGTAAGAAATATCTTTTAAATATGTAAATCTTTTTTGTTATTGTTAAATTTGTTTTTACAGTCAAAAAGTGGATAGAATGCAAACAGCTTGATTATTTGGGAATTCCTCGGTTTTATGGATCTGGTCTGACTGAATTTAAGGGAAGAAGGTAAAATGACATTATTGTAATCAATCTCTATAACTATTCCTTATGTGGTTTATTAGTTTATCATTGCTGTGTAACGAACTACCCAGAGCATATTGGCTTATAACAACAGACTTAAAATATCTCAATTTCTGTTGGTCAGGAGTCTGAAAGTGTCTTATCCAGATGCTTCTTGCTCAGGATCTCTCATAAGGATGTATTCAACTGTCTCAAGCTTTAACTGGGGAAGTATTTGCTTTCAAGGTCATTATGTGGCTTTTGGTAGGTGTAAGAAGATCTGCTTCTACATGCACTTGTGTGATTGTTGATGGGTTTTGCTTCCCGATCATTTGGGTCTCTGCATAAGCTACCTGAGTGCTATTAAAATTGCAACTGGTTTTCTCTAGAGCAAGTAATTAAGAAGGGAAAAAAGCCAGGCACAGTGGCTCAAGCCTGTAATCCCAGCACTTTGGGAGGAGGAGGCCAGAGGATTGCCTGAGCCCAGGGTTCGAGATCAGCCTGTGCAACTTGGTGAACCCTTATCTCTACAATAAACCAAAAAATTAGCCAGGCATGGTGGCCGTGTGCCTGTAGTTCCAGCTACTCGAAAGGATGAAGCAGAAGGATTGTGTGAGCCTAGCAGATTGAAGCTGCGGTGGCTGTGAACGTGCCACTACACTCCAGCCTGGGAGACAGTGAGGCTCTGACTTAAAAAAATAATAATAAAAAAAAAGAAAGAGAAAAAGAGCATGCAGAAGAGCATGTGTTCAAGAAAGAAGTCATAGTCTTTTTATAATTTAATCTTAAAAGTGATATTCTATCACTTCTGCTTTATTCTCTTTGCTAGAAGCAAGTTACTAGGCCCACCCCATATTCAAGAGAGGAGAATTAATTAAGCTTCATCTCCTGGGGAGAAGCACAACACAGAAGGTATAGAAATATTTTCAAAATCACCAAATATGGCTAGTCATCACCTATAAATAATTAATTGATTTGGAAAAAAAAAAAAACAAAACTTATTTGTTATGTGCCCATTTTGAGCCAGGGATTTTTATATACATTATCTTGTTTTGTCCTTTAAGTAGCCTTTATAATATAGGTGATATCACTTTTATTTCGTAGTTGAGAAAATAGGCTCTGACATCAGTGCTCTATTCAAATGGTTTTTAAATGCTATAAGTAAAAAAATTAAAACAAAATGAGCAAACAATAATTTTGAAACAAAATAAAGAGCTGCTAATAGGGGACTGAATGACTGGTTGAATCATGGTACACCCTTATCATGTAATCTATAGGTTATTAAATAAATCAATTAGTACTACACCAGTTGCCCTGGAAGGAATTCAGTGAGATATAATTGAAAAAGTAAGATAGATAAAGTATATACGATCACATTTTGTAAACAAAAACTCTTATATGTGTGTATTTGTGTGTTTATGTAAATATAGAATGGGGTATGTAAGTGAAGGGAGGGAGGAAAGAAAATGTTAGGATTGCCAAACAAAAGAAAAAAAAGAAGCACACTTGAAAAAGACATATTTATCAGTGTACAGAGAAAGTCATTATGATCTTATAAGACCAAGAAACAAACAAATATAAATAAATTTTTTTGTGTGGACAAATAATTTGTTCAAGGCCATATGGTGATGGAGTAAAAATGAATTAAATTCAGGACTATCTAATTTTAAAAAAACTTCTCTTTTCATAATCTAAAGTCTGAATGGTTCAGTTCAGTATTTTCTTTATCTAGAAAACTAATTGCAAAGTTAATACTGAGTATTATCTTTCTGCAAAAGAATAGCAGAATTAACAATGCATATTCATTCTCTAATGATTTAGATTGCATTATACCTGGCTGTTAGATTGGGATATTTTTCCTTGGTTTAAAATGCATTAATAGACAGCTTCAAGCATTACTTTCTCAGGAAGATCTCTTTTTGATATTTCTTTCTTATAGTTACAGATTTATGATAATGGAAAGACTAGGAATAGATTTACAGAAGATCTCAGACCAGCATGGTACTTTTAGAAAGTCAACTGTACTGCGATTAGGTATCCGAATGGTAAGAAGGAATAACTTATTTCACATACTCCATTTTCAGAGTATTTACTTGTTACAGTGTACAAATTTTTGCCCTTTGCAGAATTATCAGAATGAAGGATTATTGCCCTAGAAATATCAGTTATTGAGAATAAAGGCTATTTTGGTGAAATTGATAAGCATACATGCTATAAGTGACAGAATGTGTTGTGTTTGGCACTGCAAACTCAATTAGGCATTGGTTCTGTGTTCTGATCTTTTTTTTCTCCTCACAGCTTTGTTTTACGTACCAGAACAAGCTTTCATTGCTGTAAGAATAACCTTTCTTTTGTCAGTTACACTTGTAACAATGCAAATTATGGCAAAATATATTATTTTCCATTCTAAACATGTGATGATATGGGGGCACTATAAAGTTTTTATTGTGAGTTTGAGATGATAGCAATAATTGACTGTGGCAATTAATAAAATATGCTTTGCCAAATAAGAAGCAATGAAATCTTAATACCACCCCATACACATTTGTTTATAGAACATGTTTGCCTTATTGTGTTTTTGTTTGGTTTGCTTAAGTCTCATTTTTTTCCATTTGAAGTAAAATGAAGCTACTTATGCCAGGTTGGGATGTGACAAATAGAATGCGTTAGTTTTCCTATTCACGCATCCATTCAACCAGTATATATTTATTGAATACTAGGTGTATGTAACTTGCAAGACTGAAGGACCTTAAAGATAAAACTGAGGAGTTTTCTATAGTTTATTATACAGAGGAAGAATGCCTTTCCCTGCGCTCATGGACATGGTATTTTGTTCTGAGGTTCTCAAGACTTGGTTTGTAATTATTGCCTGAGTGAGGAATTGCTGAGTGAGCTTCATGATTATTTCACCATAGGTCTCCAATTTTATGCAGTGTTTTTCCTCTTTGCATGGTATAGTTTTGCCACTAGTCTATCGGGAGCATAGGCATATGCATTTTCGAATCCTGGATTCCTTCCATCAGAGGTTCAATGAAAGCACTTGATATTTGAGGATCATTTTGTTCACCTTTTTCTAGTGTGAGCAACCAGAAGATGTGGTATTTTAGAATAGCATATTAGCTAGTAATTGTGAAACTTTACCGTTAATATGAAAAAAAAAAAAAACCCATGTTATTCTGTATTCAAAATGCCCAAGTAGATTATGACTTCTAAGTAGATAGCAGCATAACCTTCTATTATCTATTTCTTCTCACAGTTGGATGTACTGGAATATATACATGAAAATGAATATGTTCATGGTGATATAAAAGCAGCAAATCTACTTTTGGGTTACAAAAATCCAGATCGGGTAAGTATGTGATAAGCTTTTGCTTTCAGTAAGGGTCCTCAAATACCATACGAAAACATTCAAAAAACAATCTCCTAACCCAGAAGAGTACACAGATAAGGGGTTAACATGATGAATGTTGAATTTATCTTACCTTGCTTATCTAATTTAATCCTTGCACCAAACTAATGAGTAATTAGAATGAGAAACTGAGAGTCAGAGGGGTTAAATAATATGTTAATGGGCACAAAGTTAAGAAGTGACTGAACAGAAATTTAAATTTCTGAGCAAATATAGATAAACAAAGAACCATCAAAATCCAATGGGAGTAGGAATGAGTTTATGTAGAGAAAAAGCTGTCATAGTTTCTCTTCTCTTACTATATAACCAATTAAATTTGAAGTGGAGAAACTTTTCCATTAGAATTTTCTTTGATAATGGAAATATTTTGTTTGATTGTTTAGTATAGTGGCCATTAATAACTCTTGGATGTTTAGTCCTTGAAATGTGACTAGAACAGTACCAACTCCTGGCAAATACATGGAGCAACAGGAACTCTTATTCATTGTTAATGGGAATATAGAATGATGTAGCCACTATGGAAAACAGTTTGGCAGTTTCTCAGCAAACCAAAACATTCTTACCATACTATTCAACAATTACACTTCATACTATTTACCCAAGTGAGCTGAAAACATATCAGCCAGGTACAGGGGCTCACGCCTGTAATCCCAGCACTTTGGGAGGTGGAGGTAAGAGGATTGCCTGAGTTCATGGGTTCCAGACCAGCCTAAGCAACATGGAGAGACCTTGTCTCTACAATAAATCAAAAAATTTCTGGGCATGGTGGTGCACACCTGTAGTTCCAGCTATCTGAAAGACTGAGGCGAAAGGATCACCTGAGCCCAGCAGGTTGGGGCAGTGGTGGCCGTGAGAATGCCACTACACTCTAGCCTGGGTGACAGTGAAACTGACTCAAAAAAAAGAAAAGAAAAGGAAAGCATATGTCTACACAAAAACCTGTATATGAATGCTTATAGTAGTTTTATTTATACTTATCAAAACATTGAAGCAACCAAGATGTTCTTCTGTAGATGAAGAAATAAATAAACTGTTATATACATCCAGATAATGGAATATTAGTAGTAAAAAGAAAATAACTATCTAGCCATGAGAAGACATGGAAGAAACTTAAATGCATATTGATATGTGAGAGAAGACAATCTGAAAAGTCTGTATACCGTGTAATTTCAACTATGTGACATTCTGGAAAAGGCAAAAACTATAGAGACAGTAAAAAGATCAATGGATACCTGGGGTTAGAAGAGAGTGGAGGGTTGAATGGATGAACAAACTGGATTTTTAGGACAGTGAAGCTACTCTGTATGATACTATAATGGTGGATACATGATATTATACTCTTGTCAAGACCCATAGAATGCCCAACACCAAGAATGAACCTTAATGTAAACTAGGGACTTTGGGAAATAATGATGTGTCACTGTAGGTTCATCTGTTGTAAAAAAAAAAAAGGCCACTCTGTTGAGGACATTGATGTTGATAGAGAGAAGGTTTTTTGTGTGGAACCTGGAGGTATATGGGGATTCACTGTACTTTCCGTTGAATTTTACCTCAGTTGCCCTAAATTTACCTATATTAAACCTAGAAGTTTTCTAAAAAATAGTCTGTTTTTAAAATGTGGCTTACATTTTTAAGTATTAAAGCATTAATATTGAGTAATTGAATTTTTAATTTAAATAGCAATGTAATTTGTTGCTACTGTATCATTACAGGTTTAAAGAGTTAAAATTGAGTTTATAAAAAAATTAGAAAAATTATAGCTGAATATTTAACTGGTATCTGGGTGAGTTAAAGAAATTTTAAAATAAAAATGCAAGATAAAATATCAATAGAAAATATGGACATTTAAGCATTTTTAAAGGTCTGTATATTTTAAAAATTGAAAACTGAAAGGTGAATGAGAAACTAGGAAACATATTTATGACAAATATTTGAGAATATCTAGTACTAAAAAATTAGTAAGGAAAACATCAAATACTTCTTAAAGCAATTCCAAATGAATGAATGTATAGAAAAGAAGAATTACGACTATCTAGAAACAGATGTATAAAGGTTACCTTCAGTAAAAAAGAAAAGATAGGGAGATCATAGCAATGAGACACCATTTATAAAGGACTTATCAAGCTGAAAAATTCTAAAATAATAATCTGATAATATTGCGGCTGATGAGGATACAGGCACTTTTAAATTGCCAGTGGGAATGTAAATTAAATGGGAATAGGATAATACATTACAGTAATGGAAGGGCAATTTGGCAACACATATTAAAAGCTTTTAAAAGTCTGCATACTGACCAGGTGTGGTGGCTCAAACCTGTAATCCCAACACTTTGGGAGGCCAAGGAGAGAGGATTGCCTGCATCCAAGGGTTCAAGACCAGCCTGGGCAACTTGGTGAGATCTTGTCTCTACAGTACATCAAAAAATCAGCCGGGTGTAGTGGCGTGTGTCTGTAGTTCCAGCTACTTGAAAGGCTGAGGCAGAAGGATCACCTGAGTGCAGCAGGTGGAGGCTGCGGTGGCGGTGAGTGTGCCCCTGCACTTCAGCCTGGGCGACAGAGTAAGATTCCGACTCAAAAAAAAAAGTCTGCATACTTTTTAAAGGTTAGATTTGTTGAAGTATAATTTACAAACAGCAAAAGTCAACCTTTTAAATGTACAATTTGATGTGTTTTGACACATGTATGTGTGTGTGTATATATATCATGTAACCACCACCACCATCAAGATAATAGAGGATTTCTTTCATCTCCAAAGTTCTCTCATTCCTCTTTAGAGTCAGCCCTCTTATCTTATCCCTAGCCCCTGGCAATGATTTTTTTCCTTATATTTTTTACATTTTTCAGAAAAATTCTTTAAATGGAATTGTAAGGTATGTATTCTTTTTTGTCTCTTTGCTCACTTAGCATAATGCTTTTGAGATTTATCTTTGTGGTTCATTAGTAGTTTATTCCTTTTTGTTGCTGGGTAGTATTCCATTGAAAACTACTATAATTTCTATTCATCTGGGTTGTTTCCAGTTTTTGATAGTAATGAAAAAAGTTGCTACAAGTTAAGCATTCATGTACAGGCTTTTTTGGAGGGATATATTTTACTTTTTTCTGGATAAATAACTCAAAGTGGAATTTCTGGGTCATGTGGAAGAATATGTTGAACTTAGAAATTGCTAAACTGTTTTCTGGCGTGATCACACCATCACACATTCATTTGCTCCACATCTTGGTTTCATTAGTTTTTTAAAATTTCAGTCATTATAGCAAACGTGTGGTGATATCTGGTAGCTTAAATTTGCATCAGTCGACTCTAATGACTAATGATATTGAGCAAATTACATGTTCTTATTTGCCACTCATGTATTTTCTTTGGCTAATGTGCCCATTTTAAAATTGGGTTCTTTTCTTAATGATTTGTAACAGATCTTTATATTTTGAGGATACAGGCCTGTTGTTAGATATTTATTTTGCAGATATTTTTGTACTTGTGGCTTATCTTTTCATTCTCTTATCAATATCTTTCAAAAAGATGACATTTTAAACCAGGCATGGTGGCTCACGCCTGTAAACCCAGCACTTTGGGAGGCAGAGGCAAGTGGATTGTCTGAGCTCAGGGGTTCAAGACCAGCCTGGGCAACTTGGTGAGACCTTGTCTCTACAATAAATCAGAAAAATTAGCCAGGTGTGATGGTGCATGCCTGTGGTTACAGCTGCTTGGAAGGCTGAGGTGGAAGGATCACCTGAGCCCAGCGAGTCAAGGCTGCGGTGGTCGTGAGTACTCCAGCCTAGGCAAAAGAGTGAGACTTCTACAAAAACAAAAACAAAACAGACATTTTAAGTTACGATGAAGTCTAATTTATTATTATTTTTTAAAATTTTATGATTTGTGCTTCTTGTGACCTAAGCCAGGTTACATATGTTTTTTCATAAGTTTTCTTCAATAAGTTTTTTAGAACTCTTAATTTGAATTTCTGATCTAGTTCAAGTTAATTTTGTTTTTGGTGCAAGGTAAGAGCCAAGATTTATATATTTTTTGCATACATATATCCAGTTGTTCCAGCACCATATGTTGGAATTCCCCAGTGAGTTGCCTTGGCATTTTTGTCAAAAATTAGTTTACCATATATATATGGGTCTGTTTCCAGATTCTCTCTATTCTAATATTAAACAGTCAATATCACAATTATCTTAATTAGTGTAACTTTACAGTCTTGAAATTAGTGTGAGTCTTCCAATTTTCTTCTTTTTCCAAAATTGTTTTGGCTATTCTGGCTGCTTTGTAAATTCATATATATTATTTTAGAATTATTATTATTATTATTACTACTATTTTGAGTTGGAGTTTCACTCTGTCACCCAGGCTAGAGTGCAGCGGCATGCTCATGGCCTCTGCAGCCTTGACCTGCTGGACTCAGGCGATCCTTCCATCTCAGCCTTCCAAGTAGCAGGAACTACAGGCGTGCATTTCCACACCTAGCTTATATTTAGATTTATTATAGAGATGAGGTCTCATCAAGTTGCCCAGGCTGGTCTTGAACCCCTGAACTCAGGCAATCCTCTCGCCTCAACCTCCCAAAGTGCTGGGATTACAGACTTGAGCCACTGCGCCTGGCTCTAAAATTATTATTTTAGGAAAAAACTGGGCCGGCTGCAG
>NW_007246192.1:130694-142364 GCF_000164805.1 Carlito syrichta | reverse complement strand
AGGCAGAAAAATTTCCAGATTGGTTACAAATGTATCAATCCAGGAATCTTGGGGAACTCCAAGTAGGATAAGTACACAGAAAACCAAATCACATAATGGTCAACTGCTGAAAACAAAAGATCAAGAAAAATATCTTAATATTTAGGTACAGTTTTTCATTGGTCCCTTGTGTTTCTATACATCTAATCAAGAAGCACCAACTGCCCTTTTGTTCTAGATCTTCTTTTCAAGGATAGCAAATAGCACGAGAAGACAGGACGTCTCCTTGTACAACACAAGGAAATTTTTTTTGGTCTGTTTTTGAGTTAGACTCTCACTCTGTTGCCCAGGCTGGAGGGCAGTGGCATGCTCACAGACACCACAGCCTTGACCTGCTGGACTCAGGCCATCCTTCTGCCTCAGCCTTCCAAGTAGCTAGAACTACAGGCACGTGCTACCATACCCACTTATTTTTCTGATTTATTGTAGAGATGAGGTCTCATCAAGTTGCCCAGGCTGGTCTTGAACCCCTGAACTCAGGCAATCCTCTCGCCTCAACCTCCCAAAGTGCTGGGATTACAGACTTGAGCCACTGCGCCTGGCTCTAGAATTATTATTTTAGGAAAAAACTGGGCCGGCTGCAGTGACTCAGTCTGTAATCCCAGCACTTTGGGAGGCCGAGGCGAATGGATTGCTTAAACCAGCGGCTTCAAGACCAAGCTGGGTAACTTGGCAAGACCTCATCTCTACAATAAATCAAAAAAACTAGCCAGGTCGGTAGTGCTTGCCTGTAGTTCCAGCTACTTGGAAGGCTGAGGCGGAAGGATCACCTGAGCTCAGCAGGTCGAGGCTGTGGTGGCTGTGAGTGTGCCACTGCCCTCCAGCCTGGGCAACAGAGTGAGACTCCAACTCAAGAAAAACAAACAACAACAACAACAAAAAAGGAAAGAAACAATGAAAAAAAGAGAAGAAAAAAACTAAGATTTTGATTAGGATTGTGATAAACTATAGATTTATTTGAGAGAATTGATATCTTAAAATAGTTTTCTGACTAGATGCCAAGCTAACTCACTGGGGAAAAAAAAGTTCTTTCCAAAACTTGCTTTATATCTTTTGTTTGTAATTTTACTAACTTAAAATTTTTTTTTAATTTTCATTGCAATTTGGTTTTTAACTCTTAAGTTATTTGGGATTATGTTGTTTAATTTCCAAATATTTGGGAATTTTCAGATTTTTTTCTGCTCGTGATTCTGAATTTAGTTCTGTTGTGGTCATGGAACTATTCTGTGTGATTCAGTACTTTTAAGTTTATTGGGAATTGTTTAGTATTTGAAGATATGGGCTCATGTGCTGGATGGTTCATGAACCCTTGAAAAGAATATGTATTATGCTGCTTGTTTGGGGGTAGAGTGTTTAATCGATGTGAATTAGTTGATGGTTGAATTGTTGAAATTTTCTATTTCCCTAGTTAGAAAAGTCTAGAAATCTCTTGTTATATGTATGCATTTGTAGTTCCCTCTCCCCCATCCTTTTTTGCTTCATACATATTGGAATTCTATTTTTGGTTGCCTGTGTGTTTAGGATTTTTATGTGTTTTTTTAAATGTCTTGTCTCATTTATTATGGAATCATGCATCTTTATTTCTGATAATATTTCTTGTTTGGAAATCTGTTTCCATATTAATATAGCTATGCCAGCTTTCTTTTGATTAAGTTTTTCTTTTTTTTTGAGTTGTATTCTCATCCTGTCACCCAGGCTGGAGTACAGCGGCGCACTCATGGCCAGCCCAGCATCGACCTGCTGGGTTCAGGTGATCTGTCTCAGCCTTCCAAGTAGCTGGAACTATAGGTACACACTATCACGCCCAGCTAGTTTTTTAATTTATTTTAGAGATGAGGTCTCACCAAACTGCCCAGGCTGTTCCTGAACTCATGGGCTCAGGCAATCTCCTCTTTTCGGCTTCTCATAGTGCTGGGATTACAGACTTGAGCCACCATGCCCGGCCTGATTAAGTTTTCCATGTATATTCTTTCGATTTTTGTACATTTAATCTGCTTTTATCTGTATGTTTAAGTTAAATTTTTTGGAGATAATATGTTCAATTTGAAGCCTTTTTTTTTTGAGTTGGAGTCTCACTCTGTCGCCCAGACTGGAGTGCAGTGGCCGCTCCCGGCCACCGCAGCCTCGACCTGCTGGACTCCGGCGATCCTTCCTCCTCAGCTTTCTAAGTAGCCAGAATTACAGGCGCGCGCTACCACGCCCGGCTAATTTTTTGATTTATTGTAGAGATGAGGTCTCGCCTGCCCAGGCGGGTCTCGAACCGGCGGGCTCAGGCAATCCACTCACCTCAGCCTCCCAAAGGCGCGGGATTACAGGCTGAGCCACCGAGCCCGGCTGAAGCTTTTTTTTCAAACTTTGTTAACATAGGTTGACAGTAGCCTATACTCACTCTATGTGTAGTTTATTTCTACTTATATTTGTGAAGTTCTGTGATTTTTACTTAATTCCCTTTGAGGAATTACCACTTTGGCTGGTCGATAGTCAGATACTTTCTAGCGCTGTGTGAACCATGGAAATTGTTCCACTCCTTACTCCTGATTAGTTCTTTGCTCTACTTTGTATCCTATTCAAGGAGAAATCCTTATGCAGATTTTTGTATCTCCCTACAGGCTCTGTTGGAACCTCTCTGAACTCAGTTGGATTGCTGTACTATAGTTAGGAAGAATTAGGAGAATTCCTTCTCTTGGGTTGGAATTATCACCAAACAGAAAGCTGGGGGATTTGTAGGGCTCACCTAATCCTTTCCTGTTTTCTCAAAGATGATAGTTCTTGTGTTTAATATCCAAAACAATTGTATCATCTTTCACTTTATCTAGTTTCCTACCTATTTGTCATGAGAGTGTGAATCCTGCTATTTTATTTCGTTGTTGCCAAAAGCAAAAAGGCCAGTTTTTAAAAATTTTGTTTTGGCAAATTTTCTTTTCATGCCTTTTGCCCATTTTTCTATCACTTTTTGGTTTTATTCCCTAGATTTGGAAGAATTATTTAGATATGGGTTATATTACCCCTTCCTCTATTATATATTTTGCAAATATTTTTTGCCAATTTGTTTTTTGTTCTTGTGATGTCTTATTGCCATGGAGAAGGTGGATTTTTAAATTTTTAATGTGGTCAAATTTGTCAGTCTTTTATTTACTGTGAATTTTGAGTCATGATTAGTAAACCTGCCATACAGAGAAGTTTTACAGGAATTTTATGTTTTTATTTTTAAAATTTAAATCTCTCTTTTTATTAGAGTTTATTCTTTTACGTGATTGGAGATACAGATCCAACTTTTTTTTTAAGTGGTTTCCTACTTGTTTTAACACTATTTTTTACAAAAAGCTGTTTTTGCTTTAGTAATATTAGATGCTATTTTTATCTTATACATTTCTTTAGTACTTGGCCTTATTTCTGTACTTTCTATTGAACTCCACTATTTATGCATTAGTACCAGGCTTAAATACTGGTGTATTAATTTCCGAGGCTTTGTAATATATTTAGATATCTGGTTGGGCTAGTAGGCCCTCATAGCTTTTCTTTTTCAGTGTCAACCTAGCTATTCATACTGTATTTTTTTTTGTCTATTTTCATTTTTTAAAATACTGATATTTGTATTGAAATTTTGAATTTGTGGAGACCTGACATTGTTATGATGTAGAGATGGTCATTTAACAACAAGGAATGTTTTTGTAGTTCAATTTTGCATTTGGTCTGTAGTGTTTTAATGTTTTTCTCTCATTAGTTTTGCACATTTCTTGTTATGTTTATTTCTAAACATTATACCTTTTTTGCTGGTATTGTCAATGTTGATTTAATCTACTCATGTCTTCTGATAGTTGTTTGTGCATATGAAAATTGTTGATTTCTGTTCATTCATTTTGTATCTTGTTAGTTTACTGAATTCTTCTGTTGTTTAAAGTAATTTTAATAATTTTGTAAAGGTCTCACAACACTGTCATATGCAAATAGATGTAGTTTTTCTTCTTTTTTTCTTCTTTTCCATTTCTTATATTTCTACTTGATTTGTCTTGTTTAATTACATTGTCTAGTACATCTAGTAGAGTATTAAATAGTAGTGAAGGTAGTAACCATCTTTGCCTCTTCCTGATCTTATTGGAAATATTACCCCACTAAATGTGATGTTGGCTTTAGGACTAAGGTATGTCTACATAAGTATAAATGTTTATGTGAATGTGTGTGTGTGTGTGTGTGTGTGTGTGTGTGTGTGTGTGTGTGTGTGTGCGCTCATAAAGTCAAGCTATGTAAATAACTATCAATTCCTATGTCATGAATTTTTTTTATTTTGTGGACTAGGTATTGAATTTTTTCAAAGGCTTGTTTAACAGCTATGGAAATAATTATGTTTCTCTAAAATCCATTAATATGGTATAATATATTGCTGAACTTCTACTGTTGAACCAACTTTGCTCTCCAGGAATACATCTCTATTTGTTATGGCATAGTATTTACTTAATATGGTGTTGAAGTATGTTCATTAATATTTTTTGAAGTACTTTCATATTAGTATTCATAAGTGATACTGGTTTATAATTTTCTAATTTTGTGCCATGTTAATTAGACTTTGATATCAACATTTTATTTGCTTCATAAACAGAATTTGGAGCTTCTACTTCCTTTTCCATATTTTAGAACTATCTCTGTTATATTGGGACCATCTGGTCTTTGACTATGAAACCACCTGATTCTGCTGGTTTTCTACGAGGTAGTTCTTTGTAATTCTCTATTTTTTCCTGTGGAAATTGGTTGTTTAAGCTCTTTACTTCAAGTTGGGTCAATTTTAGTAGTTACCCATTTTATCTGTTTTAAAAAAATTATTTATGTAGTGGGTGGTCTGCATTGTAGTTTCTTCTGACTTAAATTTTTCTACTTCAATAATTGTTTCTTTCTAATTATTTTTTTAAATTTTGTTTTACTTTCTCCCTTTTTTTTCTGTCTTGATGAAGGTAGTTCATTTTGTTAATTACAACAAACTTCAGTGTTGATTTATTAATGTGATATATTGTTTTTCTCTTTTCCATCTCATTAATTTCTGATTTTGTCTTTATTATGTATTTTTTGTGCTCTCTTAATTTTACTTTTTTTTCTACTTTTTCTAGGTCTTCAATTGACTATCTAATTCATTTATTTTCATTTTTTAGGTTTTTTACTTCCATAATTGTTTAAAGCTACGTATTTTCTTGTGTTACTACTTTATATTATAGCTCGTAGATTTTGACATGTAGTGTTTTTATTATCTTTATTCTTTTACAAGTTTTGCTGTTTTCACCAAAAAGTAATTTAATAAAAGATTCTTAAATTTTTATGTGGCCTTTAAAAATTGTTTTTATTAATGCATGAAATTATTACAATATGATTAGTGTATTATTATAATAATTTTACTATTTGGAGTACACTGATGCTTTAGTTGTTACTTAGAGGATGATTAGCTTTTATCAGTCTTTTATGTTTGCTTAAGAAAAAGATGGTCTCTATTTTCAGCATAAAGTTTTACATACGTCCAGAAGATCTACCTTATTGTCTATTTTGTTTATGTCATCTAGATCTTTACTTAGTTTTTGTCCATTTGATTTGTTTTGTACCAAGAGTGGTATTTAGAAGTCTCCTCTTATTAATGTGTTTCTGCATGCTTCCTTGATTCTTCTCTAGTTTTTTTCTTTTTTAAATACAGATCATTACTGTGCTATTTGGTAAATATTCATTACTATAATTGCTGTGTTCTTTTCTTATTTAATGTGTTATATTTAATATTTTTCTGGGGGGAGTGCTATTTATGAAAGTTTGTGTTGTTTGTTGTAGTACTTTCTTTGGTACATATAACTTTTAAGGATATTGTAGTCCACTCTTTCCTTATTTAACCTTTTACTAGTATGATAGTTTTTGTGGTATTCTTTGACTTCCACCTATTACCTATTCACTATCAATAAGCTTACTTTACTTTCTTCTTTCCCTTACTGCTTGTTGTCTCATTTTTTTTTTTAGTTATATTACTTTTCTTTGTTAGGACATTGTATATTTTTCTTTCATTCATCCCTACCTAGTTATAGGTATAATGGACTTTATTAAATGCTCAACCTTCTGTCTTTTTGTCAAAGTTATTCTGTATTCTTTTTTAAAATTATGGATTCATGGGGTATATGTGCAGATTTAGTACAGTATAATGCTGATATATATATATATATAACACACACACACACACACACACCACATTTTCTTTATCCAGTCTAATATTGATGGACATTTAGGCTGATTCCATGACTTTGCTGTTGTAAATAGTGCTACAATAAACATATGGCTGCAAGTGTCTTTTTGAAAAAACAATTTCTTTTCCTTTGGGTAGATACCCAGTCGTGGGATTGCTAGTTGAATGGCAGATCTACATTTAGTTCTTTCAGTTGAGCTAACTTACATTTCTACCAGTGGTGTGTAAGAGTTCACTTTTTTCTGCATCCTCGCCAGCATCTATTATTTTTGACCTTTTAATGATAGCTGTTCTGTCTGCTGTGAGGTAGTATCTCATTGTGGTTTTACCAGTCTTTTGATTAGATAGCTGAAACTCATCTTCTAGTAGCTTGTTCAAAAGGCACCCATGGGTACAGCATTCCCTTGTATGTTTAAAACTTTTTCAATAGCGGTGATACTTAAAGGATTGGATGAATTTAAAATACTTATTCCACACTTTCTTTTCTTGAATTTCTTGAAAATGTTGTTCTATTGTTGCCTTGCTTTATATGTTGAAACAAATCTGGGATTTCTCATTACTTCAAGTCATCTCCATTTTAATAAGTGTTTAAAAAAATTATTTATTGGATTGGGCACGGTGGTTCAAGTCTGTAATCCTAGCACTTTGGGAGGCTGAGGCAAAAGGATTGCCTGACCTCAGGGGTTCGAGACCAGCCTGGGCAACTTGGTGAGACCTCATCTCTACAATAAATAAAAAAATTAGCCAGGCATGGTGGTGTGTGCCTGCAGTTCCAGCTACTTGGAAGGCTGAAGGGAAAGGATTGCCTGAGCCCAACAGGTCGAAGCTGCAGTGGCTGTGAGTGTGCCACTGCACTCTAGCTTGGTTGACAGAGTGAGACTCCAACTAAAAAATTAAAAAAAAAAAAATTTTAATGTAGACAAAAGACTAAAGAAAATGCTTCAATGCTAGTATTGTATTTAGTAGGCCTAACCGTCATACTGGCTAAGTTAAAAATTATTTAAATTAAAAATTAAAATTTAAAGTTATATTATATAGTCATGTGCTACATAATGACGTTTTGATCAGCTCAGAATGCATATATGGTGGTGATCTTGTAAAACTATAATGAAGCTGAAAAATTTGTATCACCTAGTAATGGGGTAGCTGTCATAATGTCCTAGGGAAACACATTTACTTGTGTTTGTGGTGATGCTGGCATAAACAATACTCTGCTGCCAGTGTGTATGAAAGTATAGCACACAACAATTATGTATGGTACGTAATACTTAATAATAAGTGACGATTTTATTGGCTTATATATTTACTATACCTTTTTTAAGATAGAGTCTGACTCTGATGCTTAGGGTAGAGTGCAGTGGCATGATTGCAGCTCACCACAGGATCAACCTCCTGGGGTAGGCTGAGTAGCTGGGATTGTAGGTGTGTGCCACCACACCCAGCTAATTTTTTTTTTTTTTTTCATAGAGATGAGATCTTGCTCTGTTGTCTAACCTGGTGTCAAACTCCTAGGCTCGAGTAATCCTACTGCCTTGGCTCCGCAAAGTGCTGGAATGACAGATATGAGCCACCATGACTGGCCTTATTATTATTTTAGAGTGTATTATTTCTAAATATATAAATTAGCTATAAAACAACCTTAGGTATCTACTTCAGGAGGTAGTCCAGAAGAAGGCATTGTTTTCATAGGAGATGATAGCTCCATGTATGTTATTGCTCCTGAGGACTTCAATGGGATAAGATGTAGAGATGGAAGACAGTGGTATTGATAATCCTGACCCTCTGTAGGTCTAGGCTATTGGGTGTATATATGTGTCTTAGTTTTTAACAAAAAAAGTTTAAACACAAAATGTAATATTTTAAAAATAGAAAAAAGCTTTTTGTCTCAGTGTACAGTTAAATGTTATTTTAAGATAACCAAAAAAGTACAGAGGGTACCAAAAAAGTATGCAAATTTTAAGTAAGGAAAAACTGTATTAAAATTGTAATACTCAATTTATACCGATAACAAAAGTTGAATACAAGTCACATTTGGCTTCTGCAATTACAAGAGGAGCTCAAAGTGGTTATCATCAGCGTCTAGACACTTCTGATTATGATGAACTAAAAGTAATATATAGATAACATCTCTTAAAATGTGTATACATTTTTGGCACCCCCTGCATTTTAAAAATTACAAAGTGTATAAAGTAAAAACATTACAGTAAGCTAAAGCTAATTTATTGTTGAGGAAATGAATTTTTAAAAATAAATTTAGTGTAGACCAAGTGGAATTTATAAATTCCACAGTAGTATACAGTAATATCCAGGTTCTTCCTATTCACTTACTACTCCCTCACTGGCCTCCCCCCCAGAGTAACTTCTAGTCCTGCAAGCTTCATTCTTGGTAAGTGCCCTAGAACAGGTATACTACTTTTTGTCTTTTATACCATATTTTTACCGTATCTGGTCCATGTTTAGATACTCAAATACTTTGCCTTTGGTTTATAATTGCCTACAATATTCAGTATAATGACATGTTGTACAGGTTTGTATCCTAGGAGCAAGAGGCAATACCATATAGCCTAGGTGTATTGTAGACTGGACCATTTAGTTTTGTATAAGCATACTTTGTGATGTTTACACAATGATGAAATTGCCTAACAATGCATTTCTCAGAACATATCCCCATCATTAAGTGAGGCATGACTGAATTAAGAAACCTGTACTTACAGAAGTGATACATCTTTAGAAAAGACAATAAACTTTCAACTAACTTTTTTGAATATGTATTATGTTAGGCACTATGTTGTATTCTTTGGTAAAATTGTGTTTCTAATTTGTGCTTTATTGATAGGTAGGTAGATATTATCATCTTGGACCACCCAACCTAAGTTTTTAAATTTTCTTTGAAATATTACTGACTTGGGCATATAATATGGTGTTACAAAGTTGATAACAGGAAAGTTAAGCTTATAAGTGCTGATCTCATATTTGGAAAACAAATGTATTTTTCTGATTGCTTTACTTATAATGGCATTACCAAAAATGATGCTGAGTGGTGATTTTGAGTAACACCTATTTGGCTGTATCTCCCAGTGTCACTAGTGAAGAAAGTTGAATAAGTTTAACAAAAATCACAAGTCTTATTGCAGTGGTGCAGAGGCTGTCCTCACATCTGGAAGGGCACACTGTTATTGATTAGAAGCATGTTCTCTTTTCATGCACCAGCTTGCATCCCTTTTCTTATTGAAGGCTTTCTTAATGAGGCTGGCTTATACTGATATTTTATTTCTAATTTCCTGTGGCTCCTGATGTATATTTTAACCTCATGAGCACTCAAGTCTCACTTGCCTTGGGTTTTCTTATATTCTCAACTAGAATGAGCTTCTTGAGGCTTATAGGTAAATATACTTCTCTGTCTTCTTTTGTATTTCTCACAGCACATGTTCCTTTCCTATAACCTTTAAGAAATACTTTATTTACTGCTTAAGGTATGAGGTCAACCTTGATACAATATCTGTCATCTCAGTGCCAGTAGACCTTGATTTTAAAGCTCCTTGTCCATATGCTCTGTGCGTTTCTGTTCCAAAACTGCCTTCTAAGTCAAAGACAATGGCTCTCATAAGTTGCACAGAATAGTTTTTCATGTCAACATCTAGAGTATTAAGTGTGACATAGGGTACCTGTGCTTTTTTTTTTTTTTAACACTTATCACAGTGCTTTCTTGACAACTGGAAGTTGTGTTAGACAGAGTCAGGAGACCAGGTTCCCATTCCAGCTCTGTCAGTGAGCAGAGTTGCATTGTTCAGCAAATAATTTAACCCATATGGATTTGGCTTTCTAGTCTATAAGGTATGAAATTTAGGCTAAGTGATCTAAAGATTCCTTCTAGCTCTAAGATTGTAGAATTCTCGGAATATATGTTCTCCAAATACTTAATGCTCATTGCAGAAGGTAATATTTCTTATAATGGTTCCAAAGTCTCTTGCCTGTTGTTATATAATTAAGGAAGTGAAAAAGTTTAAATTTAGAAAAAAATTTAATGATTTGGAAGAAGCAGTTGTAGCACTTGACCTATATTTGGTGTCAAAATACTCACTTTTAGAGTTTCTAGGATATTCATAGGGCAGGGTCATAAGCCACATTAAAACTGCTTGTTCACTGTTTGCCAGAGGGAATTCTAACACAACATTTTTCAATCACAGTTGTGTGTTAAATGGAGTGTGAATATATTTGTAAGAATTTCAATGGTTACCATTTAGAAGTAGCATTTTCTTTGTTGAACATATATAACATTTAGTTCTAGACACCTCTCTATATAAACACTCATAAAATTCAGTTCTGGTTATACTTCTATATTTTATGATCTCCAGAGTAGTGTTATATATCTTAGTTTGATGCTGGTGAGGCAACTTTAAAGTATTTTGCAATCATATAGATAGGGTTATATCATAGATTAAATAATGTGGTATTTATAGTCACTCGTAACATGCAGTAATATGAATGTTATTCTTTTCTTTCTTCCTATAGTGAAGTTCTACTATATACTTTCTGTTAGGCTAAGAGATTGGAAATTTTTCTTGGAAATTTTAGTTATTTGAACTTTCTAAATTAATATTTTGTGAGTTTTACATGAATAAGATTATTTTTAAAATATACTTTCACTGAATTTTTCTTTGTCTTAGTGTAACTGTCATATGAATATACTGTTTTTGAGTTTTAATAACTTGCTATATACCTAGGTTACCTAGATCAGTTCTATAAATTATTGTGGAGTTCTTTCAGTAGTATTTGTCAAATGAGAATAAAGTCAGCCCCAAATTTTAATTCCATCTAACTCTGTGTAATATATGAATACTGCTGTTTTACTACATTCCAATTTGCTTATTAAGGTATTTTAAAATTGTTTAAGTAACCAAATGCAATTTTTAGTAACCAAAAGCAATTTTAACAGTGTTCCTATTGTCAAAATTTATTCTTAACTTGAGCAAAATCGGATTAGAGCCATAATTTTAAAATTCTTATTTTGAAGTACTATGTAAGTGATAGCTACCTGCATATAGACTACTAAAGTCTTATTATTATTGGAGGGCAGTTGTTGATTGAGAGCATTGAAGAAAACAGCATAATAATGATAATTTAGAAGTCATGGTTTACATATTTAAATTTTTTCGTGAAGCTTATTTTCCAGTGCTAATAAGACTGGGGCAAGTAAGAACCTGTTAAATATGAAATTTTTGCCTCTAGGATGGTATAATTTCCTTTTGTCTTAAAATTTTAAAAATATAATTGAAAAATAGAGAACTCCATATGCCTATCACTTTGATTTTAAAAATTAACCTTAACATTTTTATCTGTTAGAACTATTTTATTTATTTCTATTTTTATTTTTTTTTTTTAGTTGAAGTCTCACTCTGTCACCCAGACTGGAGTGCAGTGGCCGCTCC
>NW_007246192.1:2066-130674 GCF_000164805.1 Carlito syrichta | reverse complement strand
CCAAGTTGCCCAGGTGGGTCTCGAACCCACGGGCTCAGGCAACCCACTCACCTCAGCCTCCCAAAGCACGGGATTACAGGCTGAGCCACCGAACCCGGCTAGAACTATTTTAAATACATTTTAGTTATCATGGCATTTTGTCTAAATATTTAAGTATGTATACATCTCCAAAAAATAAGGACAGTTCACCATATTATGAGACTGCCATTACCACTTTTAACAAAATGAACAATCCTTCCTTAGTATTAAGTACAGTTTTATTTCTTTTACTTCTTTATCCAAAAATTCATGAGAAAATGGTAATACAGATCATTATTATTCCAGTTGTAGTTAAGCTTTCCTTTTTTATTTTTTATGTATTTTATTTTATTTAAGATGTGGGATTAGGTATACAAGTGGTCATCATACAGGTAAAGTTTGGGTCTCCTAACTTCTCCTTTTTAAAAATACTTTTCTCGTGCGCCTGTAATTCCGGCTACTCGGAAGGCTGAGGTGGAAGGATCGCCGGAGCCCAGCAGGTCGAGGCTGCGGTGGCCGGGAGCGGCCACTGCACTCCAGTCTGGGCGACAGAGTGAGACTCCAACTCAAAAAAAAAAAAAACTTTTTTGTAGACTTTTCTGCACCACTGCTTTCCTTTCTGTAAAGCGGGTAGTCAAGATCATGTGATCTCTGGTCCCTTTTGTCTCTCAGAAATTCTGACTCACTGGGTAGAACTGGTTGTTAACTGCAAATTTGATTTATGAAACTGCTAGTCCAGAACCAGGCGTATATGATTTCTTTCAATTATATGTACTTGAGGAGAACACAGTTCTTATCAATAGACAAACAGGAATTGGGCTTTATTTGCTGATATATTTCTAGCAACTGGCATAGAGCATAGAGTATAATGGGCACTCAGTAAATAAGCCATTTACTTGTGAGCAATTGAATAGATTAATGTACAGTGAGAAATTGAATCAATAAATGCATAAATTAATTTATTAATTAGTTAGCCAATGTTCAGGAGTAACAGGTAAAGCCAACCAATTTGAACTGAATATAGTCTAGTCAGTGAGAAATTGAATCAATAAATGCATAAATGAATTTATTAATTAGTTAACCAATGTTCAGGAGTAACAGGTAAAGGCAACCAATTTGAACTGAATATAGCCTAACCAGATACAGTAACTAAGTCATTTGTACATTTATTGACTTCATATTGGGAGAGTTCTAGCCATTGTCTCAAGAGACTTTTACTATTTAATATAGCTATTATGAGTGTTTTTTGTAGAAAACTCTGTCAGCATATTCACAAAGAGAAACTGAGAATGGGGACTGCTTTGGGTTGAATTAAGCCCCTTAAAAGCTGTTGAATGTCTTAACCCCCAGTATTTGTGAATGTGACCTTGTTTAGAGATAGGATCTTTGCAGATGATCAAGGTAAGATGGGGTCATTAAGGAGAGTCCTAATCCAATATGATTGACACCCTAGAAAAAGAGGAAATTTGAACACAAACTGACAAACATAGAGGGAAGACAATGTGAAGAGATAGGGAAAATACCATGTACAGGAATACCATCTACAATGCCTGAGGCCACCAGAATCTAGGAGAGAGGCATGGATCAGATTATCCCCTCAGAGACCTCAGAAGGAACTAACCTTGTGAACAGCATGGTTTCAGTCTTCTAGGCTCCAAAACTGTCAGACAATAAATTTTTGTTGTTTAAGCCAGCAGTTCATGGTACCTTGTTACAGCATTCTTGCAAAACTAAAATAGAGACTTAGATGTAAATCTTTGGGTAGAGTTTGAGACCATAAATTTTTCAAATAATTTTAATGAAATCCCAACAATGTTTTGTTCCATGTAAGTTGATAATATATTAGCATGAATACCAGTGTATTTTAGACAGGTGAGCTTTGGGCATCAGGATAAGGAAAGAGAAAGGACAGAGGCAAACTGGGAACAGAGGCCAGAGGAAGTATCCACTTTTATTTTGACTATGGTCATTCTAGGTGGACTCAAACCAGTTAGTGTTTCTAGAGTGATTCATTCTTACACATAAGGCCTCCAAGCAGTTCTTTAAGCTATGGTGGGATCCCCACTTCATTACAGTTTACTCACTTATTCTAAGTGAAGTGTCTTTGTACATTACAGGATTAGTAAAAAGGATATAAAAAGAAAGGTGTTTGTCTTCTTCTAATACCAAGTAAAATGTTTGAGAAAAGAAGATTGGGGGACTATTTTCTAAAGCTATATTTTGTATGACTTTCAATTTTTGGATTTCATTGTTCCATAGTTAAGGGTATGAATTCTGGAATCAGACTCCCAGGATTTGAATCCTGGTCCTTACCTCTTTGTTACCTCTATGTTTTTAGTCAAGCTATTTTACTTCTTTGATCTGTTTCATCATCTAAAAAGAAGAATACCTCCCTCAAAGAAGCATTGTAAAGATCAAATAATTTAAACATGTAAAAGTCTTAAGCCAGGATCTGGCACACAGTAAGCACTTAGTAATAGCTAGAAACTATATTTTTTATGATTGTTATGATGATAAAAGAATATCTTATCTTATTTTGCTTTACGAAAATATTTTAGATTTATGAAACTAGGCATATACTCTGGTTAGATCTTAAGAAAATGGTAACGAATTGGATTTATAAGTGAAATTCTCCCTAGGTATGTAGTTTAATGATAATCATCCCTTTAATTATAGGAAATAGAACTTTAAGGGTCTAATTTCTGTGATAAGGGAATGTTTTTACATTTAAGTAATATATATATTTTGTAAGTATACATAAGTCTATTTAGCAAATCCCCCCAATAAAGTGTGCAGTTCAAAAGAAAGTTAATGCTTTTGAAAAATGAGTGTTTGACTGTCTACACTCAGTACATGTTTATTGAATGCCTACTAAGTCCCATTGGTTATGCTGCTATTTTTGAAAGGCAGATGCATGAATGACCAAATAACTGTTGATGATCAAAATATTTGAACATTCTGATTCAAAAATGGTTGCATATTGGCTTTTTTGGATGTTGTTAGTATGGGAAACGTGCATTTCTTAATTTTGAATTACTTGTTGAGCTGTTTAAATTGGATGAATTAAGAGGTGCTCTTGTATAGGGGCTATTAAAAACCACAGAGCTCCAAGGTGTTATGCTTATAAGAATGGCACCATTGCTGGCAAGCTCAAATACTGTCTTTGAAATTTATAGAATTTATAGTTAGTGTAGAACAGATGGACTATTTCCACTGCTGGATAGCTGGGCTGCATATAGATAGAGCCTACATTTATTGAACCTTTTTCTAATATAGCAATGACAATCAAATTAGATCAGCTAACATTTTGTGACTATCTGCTGTTTACAGATACACTGAGTTCTGATAATGCTTACTGACGTATTGAAAAGTCTTGATTAGGTCTAGTTTTGAATTAGACAAAGAAGAAGACCATTAAGTGAATGCAATCCAGATTGTCCTCTTCCATTGCTTTTTTATTTTGTTAAAGGATAGATACAAGGTATGTGTCTTGATATCAGATTGAGAATTAGAAAGAGAGGGTATCATAGGTTTTTTTTCATATAATCCATGAGAACTTGTATCAAAAGGACAAGCTAGAAATAGACTGTAATCGGAAAGGTTTTCCATAGTAGGTGAAGATATTTTTAGTAAAGAAGCATCTGCTGGCTTATGAACTATTGAGGATTTTTCCCCCCAAAGTCTGGAAAGCATATTAAGTCACAATCCTATTTCACATTTTGCAAAAGAACCAGTTTGGAATATAAAAGCAGATCCCGGGGTCAAAATACTAATATCACTTAGAATATTTCTAAATATACCAAAAGTGTTTTGTTTTGATACTTGAATTTATGACACCATGTAAGGCAGTCATAGGCTTGATCCTGGTGGGGCAGTAGATGGAGCAAGGTGGGAGTGGTTAGAGGCACAACTTTTTTTCTGATTGTTTTTCTGATAACTTCACGGGTATGTCTTTAAGGCTCTCACTCTCAGTGAATGTTAAACATAAAGAAAATCAAATGATAAAATTCCAGATTGGCAATATGAATAGGCAGTTATAAGACATAGGAGGGAACAAAAATTCAGCATATAAAGCGGGTTATTTTTAAGAGTAAGCACATGTGACTCCCATCAGAAAACAGAAACGTCAAACGTTTTATAACACACTAAATGATGAACAAGGTCGGACTGTAGTTTTGAAAAATATATCTTTCTGCTTATTCTAATAAACCTCATGTTTGAAAAGTAAGCTAGCACCTTTTAATTTTAATTGTGGTAATGCACAAGTATCTTTTGTGGCGTTGTATTATCAGTAAACAAGGTGAGGAAGTTGAGGAGACACAAAAAGTACTATACAATAAAAGAATACAAAACATAGATTTATATCAAAACCTAGTAGCGTCTGTGAGCCTACATATACATTTTCACAGATATGAGTGAGTCTTGTGAACATAAATGGGCTGCTTTAGTCATTCCATGCTTTATTTCCTTTTTTCGTACTCTGATTTTCATTAGTAAATACTCAATTTATTGTGAAGATTTTCACATTACAGTATCTTGTGGAAAGAATAGGAAAATATTGTGTCCTATGCAAATAAGATAAATAATGGCCTTTTTAAAAACAAGGGCCTTTAAAGTTGCTGAATACATTTATATATCCTGCCCAATGTTTTATTTCATTTATTTATTTATTATTGATTGGAGACTGTTTATTTATTTGTAAGCCAGTTAACAATAATGTTGTTTATACTGCAAAGTAACTGGCTTCTTTTAGTTCTTGTGAATTAAACAATCGATTCATTTTCACACTTTTCACTCTTTACCCATGATATATTTTTTTAACAATCTCTAGAGTTTTAAAAATGTTGTCTTGTTGGGCATGGTGGCTCATGCCTGTAATCCCAGCACTTTGAGAGACAGAGGCAGGAGGATTGCTCGAGCCTAGGAGTTTGAGATCAGCCTGGGCAATACAGCGAGACCCCATTTCTGTAAAAATATATATATGGGGTGCCAAAAAAATGTATACACATTTTAAGTATGACGTTTGCTTAAAAGATGGTGTTAATCAAATGAATGCTAGCAACACCATGTGACAGGCAGGACAATCAAAGAAAATGGCAGAAGCATGGTTGAGCGAATGTCATACTACACACTACCACTGTAATTTAATTCAACTTCAAAAAGTAATACATAGATTACATTTCTTAAAATGTATATACTTGTTTTAGCACCCCAAATATATGAAGAAAAATAAAAAAATAAAATGTGTTATCTGGGTTGCCATTTTTAAAAAGTCATGAATAGTAACTATCTCCCTAGCATGATTTCCATCAGTCTTTCATAATGAGAGCTTAACTGACCCATTTCTCGTTACAACAGGTATGCTAATTAAAAGGATTTAATTGTATAAAATAGTCTAAATTATGATAAGGTATTAGGTTGTACAATAGGAAAAAATTAGTTTAGCTACTCAACATTATCCTTCAAATGTGAACTTCATTTGGTGGGGCTCTATATGCATCTGTTCTCTAGTGAGAATCTACATGGTGGAGGTCTAATAGTGAAGAAATGTGATTTAATGGGTGATTACATCCCAGTGGACAGTGACATTGGTTTACAATAATGTTCTGCTGCTTCTTCTGGCAGCGCCAAATGTCTTTCTCCCCTTCTTCAGCTTACTTTCTCCTATCATATACATATCATATCAAGTGTTGAGAAATGCTTCCATCTGAGCCAATCTGACTGCTCAATACTCAGGATTCCTGGTTGATCGACGAACGAGAAGGCAGCAGATTTGACCCTTGATTAGGAAGGAGGTCTTTTACTTTTTGCCATCAACTACTACTCTGTCATTCTGTCCCCCGTAAGAGACAGAGAGAACCAGGAGCTAGTTGGATTAGGGTATTAGTCACTGACCAGCCAGTTTGATTTTTGTATAAAAGTGATTAAATCATTTTCTTTCTAAGTATACTTCTTCCTCTTATTATCTTTTTCTCTATTTATTGACTTCTCACCCAGCTAGTGACACCGTTTTCAGAGTTATCTTTGATTCTCTCTCAATCCTCTTATTTAATACTTTGTGGCTCTCTTCTTTGTCTCCCTTCTGTTCACCAGTGCCCTCGTCCAACTTCCCATTGCGTTTTGACTAAACTATTGTTATGTTCTACATAGACTCTCCACTTTCATTTCCTCCTTATGATGCTGCTGATAATATTATTATTTTCCAAAAGTCCTTCCGTCTGTCTGCTTACAAAAATGGTTTCCCAGCTTCTTAGCACAATTTCCAAAGTGCTCTATAAACTGATGCAAACCTTTTATCCTGTCTTGTGTTGTCCCTCCACCAGCCTATCAGCCCCCATCATACACTGGCCTGTGCCTTGGTTTCCCTCTCTTGTGTTTCTCCCCATCTTTGGAAATTGTGGATACTTCACAAGGCCCAACTTACATGTTGCTTTTTTCTCTGAGTCTCCTTATTAGAAATAATCCTTCCTTGTAAAATATCATAGACTGTTATGGCCATAGATGTGCTTATGCCACCTTTCTTTTCTTCATGTGGGACATGTGGAGAAAACAAAACAAAAGAAAACACTCAGCCTTCTGGTCAGACAGATTTAGGTTCAAATCCCAGCTCTGCCAGTTGCTAGAAGTTTGTTTTACACAGAGCACCTGGCTTTAATCATCCTATTTTCTAATTTTTAAAAGCTCTCAAAATTGCTTCTTAGGGTAATGAGGGTTCCTTGATTTGACTTGTGTAAAGTACTTTATGCTCTTATATAGCAAGTATTCAATAAATATGCTTTTTTTTTTTCTATTTCTTACTTTTTAAAAGTTTGCAGTTCCCAGTAGTTTATCATGTTTAGCACTCAGGTCTCTGTTGAAAAGAATTTAGTTCATTTTGTCCAATTATTATTTTCAAGCAAAATCAGTAAAAAAATTATTCAAACCTACTGTGCAAAGGGCTTAGAGTAGGTGCTGTCATGGATACAAAAATGTATATACAACATCATCCTGGTCCCTGGTCCCCTAGGAACTTATAGCCCCTAAGTGTAGAACGAAGGCATAAATAAAAGAAAAGCTAGATAACTTTGTACATTGTTAAAATAGGAAATTCATGTTGCCACAAGTGAACACTCAGTAAATTGCCTTGTGATTAAAGAGATATGTACGAGAATAGAATTTAGGTGTGAGTGGTGAGTCCAGGAAGTACGATAGGAAGATAAAGAAATGTACTTGAGGTATTCCTGGAAAATAAAGGTCCATCTCATGCAGATCACCACAAAGAGAGTTTTCACAGAGTACTCTTTAATCCATCTTTAATTTACTTATCCATCTGCACAAATAAAGTAGTGTAAGAACCCACAAGTATCAGAAAGCAAAGGAGTTGAAGTAAAGGCTTAAATAAATATAGAACTTAAAAATATGACATACATAGATAAAAATTGGGCTAGGTAAAATAGAAAATTGATTTTTTTTTTTTTGAATTGGAGTCTTGCTCTGTCACCTGAGCTCCATGGAGTACAGTGGCCCATTCATGGCCACTGCAACCTCAACCTGCTGGGTTCAGGTGGTCCTTCTGCCTCAGCCTTCCAAGTAGCTGGAATTACTGGCCTGCACTGCCACACCAGCTGATTTTTTTATTTATTGTAGCTATGAGGTCTCACCAAGTTGCCCAGGCTGGTCTCGAACCCGTGGACTCAGGCAATCCTCTTACCTTGGCCTCCCAAAGTGTAGGAATTATGTGCATGAGCTACCTCACCTAGCCAGAGATTGATTTTTGAGGTAGGCCTACTGAGTGTAAGAAAGTTGTATTCCTGTTTTTTCTTTTTATGTATTTAAAAAAATTTTTTAAGACAGGGTCTCACTCTGTCACCCAGGCTGGAGTATGGTAACATGATCATGGCTCACTGTAACCTGACTTCCTAGGCTCTGGAGATCCTTCTGCCTCAGCCTCCCAAGTAGGTGGGACTACAGGCACACGCCACCACACCTGACTTATTTTTTAACTTAATTTCTATTAAATTGATTAACTAATTAATTAGTTTGTTTGTTTGTAGAGATGAGGTCTTGTTTTCTTGTCCAGGCTGGACTTGCACTCCTGGGCTCAGACCTCCCACCTCGACCTCCCCCAAAATGGGGAGATTACAGGCATAAGCTATTGCATCCAGCCGAAAGTTGTATTTTTCATGGTCATACTCAAAGGCTAATTTGTTTTTCATTTTCATTCGTTAATTAAGGCTATGATTTAGTGACCACCTATGTCAAATCAGATTCTAAGGGAGGCACATGCTGAGACAGAATTAGGAGTACAAGAGTTTTATTGGATGAAGAAATTGTAATACCCATGAAAAATAAAAGGAGAGGAAACAGGATTGGACAGTGAAAGTCTTCAGGGTAAGATGTTGGTCTGATATTTGTGGAAGGAAAGGGGACAAGAAACAGAATTCAGAAATGATAGCTTAAGACTGTGGTGCAGATCTGACACATTCTCAGACACCCAACTGGGGAGTTCCAGAACAAAGGTTGCCTATCAAAAGACACCCCAGTTGGGAAGAGATGACCATACATTCTCCATGGTCAACTGCTTAGGAAGAGTGTGGTCTTGCCTTGACTTTTATGGCAGGTCCCAGTGACCCTGCTCCTGGTGACAGTCAGCTTTTTGCATTCCTTACAGGTGAAATGCCATTTCTTTCTTGATAGGATTGTACCTCAATGACTGCCACACTACCTTTTCAATCATAAAATATTAAAACTGAAATTCCTCAAAAGTGTTTCAAATTAGGGGTTTATGGGGGAGGAACTGAGAACCCTGGTAGAAGCTGGACTAAGTAAGTGTTAATTAGTTTGGGTGTATAATATTATTTTTCAATGAATTAAATGTAGACAGTAACATATATCTTCTTCCTGTACCTTACAAAATTGTTCAAACATAATAGATATCTTAAAAAGTGAGGAAAAAAAATGAGTACCATGTGAGAGGCAGCACAGTCTAATAGATCTCTGGTTCAAAGTAAAGGGAGCAGTCAGGGCTGTCTCTTATACTCAGAGAAAGGAAATGGTTACTACATGCAGAAAAGGTGCATAAAAAGAAAATCATTTAACATGCATTAGGGAGCTAGCTATTTATATATTCCTGTGGCTAGTCTTATTACAATGCAAATAATCACCCCCTACCCAATTCTGGTGTAAATCTTGAGTTGCCTAGACAGGTTTGTTTAAAACCAGGGATATTATACATATTTATACTTAAAGTGAAAAATATTAGCTAGTTGTTATTTTTGATTTCACACAGAAGAAAAGGATAATATTTTTAAAAGTTAACTGAAACCAAATTTTATTGTAAATCAGAGGTTGGCAAACTTTCTCTGTAAAGAACCAGATAACATATACTTTAGGTTTCTATGAACTCTGTAGGTCAGGTATGGTTCTCTGCTGCATTTTCTTTTCTCCCCTTTCTTCCCTCTCTCCCTTCCTTCCTTTTTTTTTCTTTTCAATTTTTATTTCTTTTACAATCCTATAAAAATGTAAGAATTATTCTTAGGTTTAAGATACACAAAATGTACCCCTACAATAGATTGAGGTCTACTTAAACTAATTTTTGACTTCAATATAATTTTAGAAATCAACAGAACCTCCAATTTTGTATTTTATTTTTAAAAAGAGATTGGAATTTGGAAGTCATGCTGGTCTGAATTTGAATGCTGGTCTCATTCTTTACTAGTTCTGTAACTTGGGCCAGTTATTTAACTGCTGGGAGGCTCAGCTTTCTCATATGTAAAATAAGACAGGTGCTACTAGGCTGAATGTGGGTGGTTGTCTGGATTTAATGAAATAATTTGTGAAAGGTACTTTGCCCAGTGCTTATTGCATAATGAACCCTCAACCAATGTGACTTCTTTACTCCATTTATTTTCTTGTTGACAACATTTTCCAGCCTTTGTTCCCCCTTCCTTTAAACTGTTCTAGCAAAATTCTAGACTGTTTGTTTCCAGTAGAACTATCAGTTTGACCTAATTTGAGTCTGATGGGTTAGAGGGAAAATTTCCCTTCTGCCTTTTCTGAAAGTTCTCTGAAATAAACTGACAATAAAACAGAGTAGGGGGTGGGGTGGGGGGAGAAGGTGTACATATTTATTAATCTGTACATGGATACCAGAGTCCTGAAAATATGAGACTCAAAGAAGGGCCAAATGGTTGAGACCCAAATACTCTCTTCTTATGGGATAGAAGTGGAGAGCTATAGCCAATTTTATAAGGAAATTTTTTTTTAGTTGAAGTCTTACTCTGTCACCCAGGTTGGAGTGCAGAGACCTGCTTATGGCCAGGCCACCACAGTCTCAATCTACTGACCTCAGGCGATTCTTCTGCCTTAGGCTTTCTAGTAGCTGGAACCACAGGTGTGCGCCACCATGCCTGGCTAATTTTTTGATTTATTCTACAATGAGGTCTCACCAAGTTGCCCAGGCTGATCATGAACCTCTGGACTCAGGCAATTCTCTTGCCTCTGCCTCCCAAAGTGCTGGGATTACAGACGTAAACCACCATGCACAGCAAGAGAAAGATTTTTAGGGGACATGAACGAGCCTAAAAACTGACAGTTGGCCTGGGTCAAAGTTCCTCTGAGCTCTAGGTTGAAACAAATTGTGGGAAGGTGAGGAGTGGAACTTTACTATGAACAAAAGTTGTCTTATTACACAGATAAAGTCTTCTAGCTAATCTCTTGGAGCTGCCCTCAGAAGAATAGATGAAAAGTTTGTTTGGGTGTGGTAATGGCTTTTAGTCTTTTCTCTGCTCCAGTGATTAATCTTTCCTGGTTATTTGATAAGATTCCTAGGGAAAAAGTTTTAAGACAATTGCATTTCTTCTGGTAGAACTTCCCTTAAACATATAAGGGAGATCACTGCTAGGGGAGGGAGGAGCACACCTCATCAACAAGGGTAACCGCATAATTGACATTTGTATACCTAACCCTGAGTTGTACCCCACATCTTTAAAAATAAAAATATAAATAAATAAATAAATAAAAAACAGGTAAGGGAACTTCAGAGAAAGCTCCCTGTGGTCCTTCAGGAAAGAAAGGGATCTGAGAGACAGGAATCAGGGGAAAGTCAGAGAGCGACCTGGGCCCTGAGGCTTATTTCTGAGTCCTTTCTATTTTATTTAATTCTAAGCACTCAGAATGTCAATGTGCCATATATTGGGATATTGTTTTCTGAGACCCAAGTCAAATTAATTTGTCAATATTTTGATTACTTGGGACAGATAATTGACTTTACTTCTTCTTATATATAAAATCTCTGTTCACCAAAGGCAGTTACTTCTAGATCTCTTTAGTAGTGCCCAATAATCTGTTTTTTGTTTTTTTGGTTTTTTTTGAGTTGGAGTCTCACTCCGTCTCCCAGACTGGAGTGCAGTGGCTGCTCCCGGCCACCGCAGCCTCGACCTGCTGGGCTCCGGCGATCCTTCCGCCTCAGCCTTCCAAGTATCCGGAATTACAGGCATGTGCTACCACGCCCGGCTGATTTTTTGATTTGTTGTAGAGATGAGGTCTCGCCAAGTTGCCCAGGAGGGTCTCGAACCCGCAGGCTCAGGCAATCCACTCACCTCAGCCTCCCAAAGGCGCGGGATTACAGGCTGAGCCACCAAGCCCGGTCCATAATCTGTTTTTTAAAATATATTGATATATCCTGGTGGCAAGATTGTCATGAGAATTTTGAGAATTCTAGGAAAAATACTCTTTTTAAAAATATTTTTTCTAGAAAAATACTTCTCTGAAATTCTCTCTGCTCTCCCCTACCTTGGGGAGGTGAATCTTCTCTTTCTCTCTCTCTAATTTACTTTTAAATAAACTATATTCTCTAATCTAATAAAATAAAATTCTCTCTGAAGCATATGCTAAACTAGTAGATAAAGATCCAAAATGTGGGGGGAAAGATGTATGGAATTGGGAGTGGGATGGATAGTTGTTCATTTTTCTTTTCCTTTTTTTTTTTTATTGTAGAGATGAGGTCTCACCAAGTTGCCCAGGTGGGTCTCGAACCCGTGGCCTCAGGCAATCCACTCAAGTCAGCCTCCCAAAGCGCGGGATTACAGGCTGAGCCACCGAGCCCGGCTTAGTTCATTTTTCTAAAGAAATCTTACCTTTACTATTTTGTTCAAATCTTAACTTTACTATTTTGTTCATGATTAATTGAATCTTGCCTATAACTCTATTAGGACCACTCAGAGCACCCTGGTTGGTTGGATAACAGCTAATGTTGTTGCTTGAGAGCTTTCTTTCTTAGAGTATATGCTGCTCGAGATTGCAACCATGCATATTTTAAATCACTTGTAGGTCTGAAATATTCATTGACTAAAATTGTCAGCAAACAGTTAATGTGTTTTTTTTAATGCATTGTTAACTTTTTGTCTTTATATTAAATGCAAACCTTATACTGCCCTTCAAAGTTTGAGCAGGCTAGCACCACCTTGAGATTTGTAGCTCAATGATGACTAAGACAGCCTTACTGTTACCCTCAGCTTGACTAAACTTTTGACAGGTTCTGCCTGACTGCAGGCATTTGACTTCCCTTTTACAGCGTATACTTAAGAAAATTTGAAATTGTAAAATCTTTCTCTGATCCTTTTAGATGTAAATCTCCCAGCTCCTTGCCAATTTTATACCCAGGATTGGGACTCATCCCTTTATGGAATAGTAGCTTTTGTGGAAGGTAGGAGCCTGAGTACCATTAGCAACCATAGATGGCTTAATCACATTGACCAACCTCAACTTAACATTCTTTAATACTTTTCAACTAGTTCACCCCAGTGCTTAAAAACTTTTTGGCCTTTTGTTTCAGTGGTGTTGAGTTCAGACTCTCTCATCTATTGCAGTAAGTCTTCAAGGAAGTCTTCCTTATCTGTTTAAATTGTCTGGTACAATTGCCCTTTGACAGTGATTAAGAGTGAAGGCTCTAGAGTTAGAACTGCCATAGAATCCTGACTTTGTTTTATTACACAAGCCACATAACTTCACTAAGCTTCAGTTTCTATATGAATTAAATGGAGATAATGATACCTACCTATAGGATTTCTGTGACAGTGAATCAATGAAAATAAGGCACTTAGCATACTGTCTGGTACATAGTAGGCATGCCATAGAATCTAGCCTTTTTTGGTGTGTTAATGACTAAATAAAAAGCTCCTTGGTAGCTCTTTTTTAAAATAGTAAACTACTCTAGTGTAGTGAAATAAAATTCCATTTGTTGAATTATCAATATGTACATTTTAGGGATAGTCCACTTGGCAATGTGAAGTCTATTTAGGTCTTGAAATAAAGACAAAAATGCATCAGAAACAGTGAAAGCAAGCAACTGATTCTGTATCTTCCTGAAGTGCCAAGTTTACTTAGGACAGAGAGATCAGTTACTTCTTAGGCCATGATGAGAAACAGCATCTGTGGGAAAGAGACAAGCTGAAATATTTGTTTTCAGACAGTCTAGCAAGTTACTCCAACAAATGAAGAAAACGGTGATGTTTACATTTTAAAGTTTAAAATATCTCCTACTCAGGCTATCCTAAAACCAAAAATTTAAAGGAACTAAAATTCATATGCTATTTTCTTTTAATAGATAGTATAAAGTACAGGTAATATTGCAACACTCTATTGTCTTGAAACTGTATTATGAAGCAGTACCCAAATCCTTTAATTTTAATGAAATATATGAAACAATACATTTTAAAAGTTGAAGCTGCTTTCTTTTGGGGGGCGGGGGTGGCATGGTAACATACAGTTGGGAACTACTATTTTCTAACTACCTGTCACAATAATTGTCTAGTCACAACAGTGTTCTCTATTCAATGTATGCTATATCTGTAAAACTACTTCTCCCCCTTCCTTCTCTCTCCAGAAGTAATCTGAGGTAAATTCACTTGAATTGCAATCTGACTTTTAACAATCTATATTCTGTTTAGAGATGCTGCTTGCAATTCGGTCTGACTTACAAGCATAGTAGTGATGATATAGATAGGTCTTTAAGGCCATAAGTCCTGCGTGGATGTTTTGTTTTTAACAACATGATAGTGTTTTTTTTCTTTTTTTGAGTCATTACTTCTTACAGTCTGCTCATCATTTTTATGTTTCTTGTTAATGAAGACTCTTATGATATTTGTTTTACCGTTGACCCTTGAACAATGCCAGGGTTATAGTGCCAACCAATGTCTGTTCCCTACATGGTCGAAAATTTGCATATAATTTTTGATTCCTTAAAAACTTTAGTAATAGTCTGCTGTTGACTAGAAACCTTACCAGTAACATAAACAGCTGATTAATACATATTTTATAGTTATGTATTATAAACCATATTCTTACAATAAAACTAAAGAAAGTAAAATTTTATAAAAATCATAAGGAAGTGAAAATGTCTTTATTAGGTGGAAGTGGATCATTATAAAGGTCTTCCTCCTCATCATCTTCACATTGAGTAAGCTGTGGAGGAGAAGAAGGTAGAGGGAGGTGTTGGTCTTACAGTCTTGGGGTGGCAGAGGTAGAAGAAAATCTGCATATAACTGGACAAGCACAGTTCAAACCCTAGTTGTTCAGTGGTCATCTGTGTAATTTTAGAATGTTTCCTCTCATTTCCCCTTCCTGCTTGAAACAGTTGTATGTTTCAGGAAGGGGTTACAAGAAAAGGTAGAGACTTATAAACTGTGTGACTTCAGATTAAAAGACATATTGTGGTTTATGGTGTCTAGTTGCCCACCTGGAGGAAAGGGAATTTAGGAGCAAAATAAAAAGATTAAAAATCTAAGTCAACTCAGAAATAAGATATGCCAATGATGAAATAAGGATTTAGATTGAAATGTGAGTTGTTATGGTCCCCAGTTGTATATATTTTATTCTAAGGCACCATTTGGCTTCATAAAATGGAGATCTGAGGCTGTTCTTAATCTATCTGTTTCTTAAGACTTAATTATAAAGGTTACATTTTCAGAGGACAAAGGCATTATTCATTTGTCTGTTCATGTCTTCCAGGTTTATCTTGCAGATTATGGACTTTGCTACAGATATTGTCCCAATGGGAACCACAAACAGTATCAGGAAAATCCTAGAAGAGGCCATAATGGGACAATAGAGTTTACCAGCTTGGATGCCCACAAGGGAGTAGGTGGGTTTCTTTTTTCTTTTCCTTATTTTTATTTCAGAAGAATAAGTAGAGTCAGGGGTAATAAGTCTGCATGAAATGACCTTTGCATTGTCAGTTTGAAGAGTGAGAACACTGGTGAATATTTTATCAAAAGTAGTGAATTCCTGTTACCAATGAATATTTCTTCTAATAGTGGAAGAGGATATAGACTATGGCAAGTGAATGAAGGAGCAAAAGGGTGTGAAGTAAGCAAACTTGATGCTCGTTTTGGCCATAATACCACTAGTTTGTATAGGTTAAACTTGGAGGTCAGCATTGAATTTTTATGCTGTAGTAAATGTTGCAGATTTGGTGCAGGTGCATACGTGAACAATTATTTTGTTTTTCCATTGTACTCTTATCACAACTTTTGAAGTTATCATCTCTTAACATTAAGGTATCTTTTCTGAAACTATAAAGTGTTAACTTGTGGAAATCTCTCCTAGTCACCTTTCATATATCTTACTTATTTAAACTCACTTTGATGGTATTGGAAACACATTTGCAGGTAAATTACATACATAGTCCTTTTATTGGATATTGATTGTACTGCCTTGCATTCCAAGGCAGACTTAATTCAACAATTCCCTAATTAGTTAAAGTCATAACCTATGTCTTGTATTCATTTACCATTAATTAAACCTTAGCTGTTTATTACACTGCAGTCCAAATCCAATAGCCGACCCAGAAAGCCATGGAAAAGGAAGTAGGAGGTCAATATTGAAAATATATGGTGCAGAGTCCCACTGATGGTTGCTTGTTCACAATCAATATGGTCAATGCAACTGTACTTTCTTAGTTGCTCTGTCAGCAAGACAAAAAGTCAATTCTAATGTTATGCTAGTAAAAAAATGGTGATTATTGAAAAACTTTGGCTTTCAAAATTACATTCTTTGTAAACTTTGTTTATAAAAGTATTTTCAAATATACTAAGCCAAATAATTTTTAAACAGCCTTGAAAGAACTACATTTTCATTAAAAGACAATTAGACATTTGTATTTGTTAATAGTTGTTAAACTGTTACCCTAAGCTGGTACTTTCTAACGAGTTTCAGTTGGTGAAAACAACTGTATATTATTGCCTTTCCTATTAAAAGGACCATTGACCATGTAATGTAGAGGGTCTTGATCATTTTCCAGCGCAATTAGAACCCACACTAGCTTAAGGTAGGCCAATGAAAAAGTGAAATGAGTGTTGGTTATATACCTTCTTCCTCTGAGAAACTATCATAGGCTATATTTTCTGAAACGGAAAGTAACTTTTATATTCCTGTTTAGAATAAAAGAAATCACTACTTTTTTTTCAAGTATAGTTTGGTTATAAAAGTAGTAATCACTTAGAAATTTTTAGTGTTATATAATTCTTTACCATTCACATTGTTCATAATCAGTGAGCTTTTAAAAATAAAATGAGATAAAAGTTGAGCTACTTCTTTAATTAAGAATTAAATGCTCAAGAAACGCAAGAATTAAATACTCATTGATAGTGTTTTTTTCAATCCAAAGTTATTTCACTATCAGTGAATTTCATTCTTTACCTTTTCCAGATTTATTCTGTTATACCTAACAGAATTTTCAGAAACCATAAAGCACTTTTTAGATAGCAGTATAACTAGAAATTCAGCATATAGATTCTTAAGCTATTCGAAATTAATAATGATACCAACTTATGGTTGGAACATGTATTTTGACTGATAGCTCCAATACTACTTTGATCTGGTTTTGAGTAGTAAAATAGCTAAGAAACTGCTATGGCCATAGAAGGGGAGGTAGAGAGTTGTTATGTGCTGGTCTGGCCAGTGTTTGGACTATGGTAATTCTGAAAGTCTTCTTCAGTTAATTTTGTAGTTTTAGGTCGTGTTTTTATTGTGCCAGCTTCATGAGAGATCTGAACACATTTTTATTTTGTAGTCTACTTAAATCTTTTTCCCCTAAATCATAATACGTGTTGAACATGTTGGTAAAATTTCACCACACTAGGTCTTTGAGGAAAAAACTGAACTGAGGATGATCATAGAAAAATGAAACATCTCTGGGAAGAATATTCAGAGAAGAAACTACATTAAATATTTTGGAGATTTACTGAAAAGTTATATGCTAGAATGAATATTCATTTTTATCAAAGTTTTCACAGGATTCCTATAAAATGGTAGAGTTCCTGAATACATTTTAACTAGGATTTACACTAAACTTCTAGGCATATTGATATCTGTATGTAGATACAGATATAAATATGTACATATATGTACATATATGTGCACACATACATAGATATACACACATATATGTGTATATTTGCTGACATTTTAATGTGCAGGCTTAGTCTGGAATATAAAATAGAAGGTTTGATATTCTCAGATGTTTGAATACTGTTCATTCCCAATATCTTGCATTTAATTTTCCAAAATAAAGCATTTTAATTTAGGATTTTATTAGAAATGAAATAATCATTTTGCCATATCGAGAAACCATAATAAACAGTGAAATAAAGCCTATAGGTAAATTCTAGTCAGATTCGTAAATATTCATATGTGTACTTTTAGTACAGTCACTATGTAGTTTAATCTCAGAAATATCTCTTCTGTACCAGCCCAGCTATGAGATCAAATAAATATAGAAGAAAGATAATGTAAAAGAAAACATAGAAAGAAAAAGAAAAAAAATTACTAAGATGTAGAACTTCTAGTTGCCAAAGCATTTGCTAAGTGTCAAGTAGATCTATGTTTGGTCAGGCCAAGGGAAATATTCAGGCTTTGATGTAAAACTGATTTATGAGTTGACCACTGAGTAGGAACTGTTAACCTGATCAGAATATCTGACCTCTGCTTTTTATAGTGGTTGCTCAAAAACTGAAGCTACATCTCATTTTTCTGTGGATTAATTGGGCTTTTGTAATGAAGGAGTTTGTATAAGATGTTAACCAGTCATTTCATCTAAGCATTTTCTAATTCAATTTATATATAAGGAGGACAGTTGAAAGGAGAAAAAAGAAAAAACATTTTAGCTATTATTTTATCTTATTACAAGTAAAAAAATGTATAGAGATGGATACACAGATGGATGAAAGGATAGATAGATAACTATTTCTAGAACCGTCTTATGTGTATATATCTGTATTTTTTTTAAACTGCAGCTCTTCTTCCAAACTCAATTTTCTCTTGTGTGACCTAAAGGTATTTTCTAAGTGGCTAAAGTGCTTCATTTAGTATAAAATTAGAGTAATATATGTTGGGTTTATTTCTTCTATTATTAATTTTTATTTTTCATAAAAACTTGCATGTATAAACATTGACATGTTTTTGACTTATTGCCTGATAATTAAAGATAATTATATTTGTGTCAAATGTACTATTTTAAAATTTGTTACATTCTTAGTAATGTTAAAAAGCAATATTTGGATCAATGTTTGGTATAGATTTTTGTAGATTTTTCTACTCACTGAGGCATGCAGTCAATATCTAATTTCTCTGGAGATATACTGCATTTAACATATTGAGCTTTTTTAAATACTTCAGACCTATGCATTGAGTGTATAATACCTATCTTAATTTGACATCTTTGATGACTATAAAATATTATATCTAAATTGCACTTTAAATGTCCATTTGTTTATGTAATTTATTTAGTATCAAGGAAAGAAATATATTACATACTTTAAAATTTTTTTGCCAATTGCTATGGCATACAAAATTCAAGTCTTGTGTTATTCCTTACATAGTTTCATTTCACTCTAGTCTAGCACTCCAACTTACAAAGTATATGTGAAATAAACTGAGAATGTGTTTTCATGTTACCAAACTTGGGGAGATGATATGGTTTACACAGTATTTATCTTCTTAAACAATAATTCAAAGAAGAGAACCCATTTCTAATTATGATAAGGTATTAAGGACCATCAAATTATTGATATGCTCTGTTGGATCATGTTGAGTACATGCTTTGGTTTCTGAGAGATTTGGATTTCAGTGCTGAGCGCTACCAGTTTTTGCTCTGTGATATTGAGTAAGTTCTTTAACCCCTCAGACTTTGTTTTCTCATTTTTCATAGGGTTAATAACACTTACTTTATATTGTTTGAAAGATTAAGATAATATAAAGCAGGTAGAGTGCCTGGCACAATAGCAGCCCTATGCAAATCACATCAATTGTTTTTATTTTAATAGTGCGTTCTACTACTAGCTGCTTCCAGACTCTTCTTTTTAGTGAAATAGAATTTTTTTTTTTTTTTAATTCAAAATCTTACTCTGTCACCCAGACTGGAGTGCAGTACAATGGCACGCTCACAGCCATTGCAGCCTTGACCTAGTGGGCTCAGGCGATCTTTCCACTTCAACCTTCCAAGTAGCTGGAACTGCAGGCATGCACCATCACGCCCAGCTAGTTTTTGATTTATTGTAGAGATGAGGTCTCACCAAGTTGCCCAGGCTGGTTTTGAACCCTTGAACTCAGGCAATCTTTTCGCCTCCACCCACCTCCCACAGTGCTGGGAAACAGGCATGAGTCACTGTTCTTGACATGAAATAGAATTTAAATCCCCACCTGTGCCTATATTTTTATTGCTGTTACTCTCGGCTATACTTTAAAATTTGGAAATGTTGAAGAATTCTAAATTGAATACCACAGGCTTTCACCAAAAAGATTGATTTATATTGTTCCATGTCAGTAAGCTAAATATGAACTAGGTGTAAATAATATTTAGAAACTAACTTGAGAAAGTTTAGAGGAAAAATCTTGTTAATAACTAAATCTCACTACTTTTGTAAGCAATAGTAGGTAAAACCTTGATTTTTAGGACATCTGTATAAAACATACTCTCAATAATTATATTAATTACCAAATACAATTGAAGTACTATACACATTACAATAAGTTATGCAACTAGGTGACTCAGAAACACTCTGTATTTTCTATTCAAATGAATGAAAATATGTTTAAAATAAGTATATTGCCCAATTTCATCTGATTTTGAGCTGCAAATGTAATAGTGGTAGGGCTAGAACTGAATCTCTTTCCTGGTCCAGTGCTCCTTTTTTTTTTTTTAGTTGGATTCTCACACTCATGGCCACCGAAGCCTCGACCTGCTGGGCTCAGCAATCCTTCCCCCTTCCCCTTCTGCCTTCCAAGTAGTTGGAACTACAGTCACATGACATCAAGCCCAGCTAATTTTTTGATTTATTGTAAAGTCGAGGTCCCACCAAGTTGCCCAGGCTGGTCTCAAACCCCTGAGCTCAGGTAATCCTCTCACTCTGCCTCCCACAGTGTTGGGATTACAGGCATGGCTAGTCCAGGGCTCTTTCCATTACTGCTTCACTTAGCATGAATTTGACAATTGTATAATCAAAGAAGCAACTTTCAAATTACAAAAGATTTTTCATAGGTTAGATATTATGAGTCAACTTCAACTACAATCAGTTCTTTGTCTAAATTATACATGCACACATAGATTCTAATATTGTCATCTAGAATATTTGTTTTTAATTAATTTAACAGGTATTAAAATTACTTTTCTGTGTACAGTAGATGGAAAGAAGACAATCACTGGTAGAGTCTAAAATGTTAACTTCACTAAAACAAGTCAAACTTTTCACGTTTATTTTCCTGGGAGGTCATTTCAGGTAGAGATATGTACTGAGAAACATTTTAAATCCTTTTATCTCACTTTTAATGCTGGGAAATGATAATTACTGGGTGTTCCTTTTTTTTTTTTTTTTTTTTTTGAGTTGGCGTCTCACTCTGTTGCCCTGGCTGGAGTGCAGTGGCACACCCATGGCCACCGCAGCCTCAACCTACAGGGCTCAGACAATCTTTCCACCTCAGCCTTCCAAGTAGCTGGAACTACAGGCATGCGCCACCACGCCCAGCTAATTTTTCTTGATTTATTGTAGAGACTGTCTCACCAAATTGCCCAGGTTGGTCTCAAATCCCTGGGCTCATGCAATCCTTTCACCTCAGCCTCCCGAAGTGCTGGCATTACAGGTGTGAGCCACTGTACCTGCTCAATTACCCAATGTTCTTTTTAACGTTACATTTATTTCTGTAGGATTTAGTGTAAATGGTGGTAAAATGCTTGCCTAATCATAGTTATTAATATAAATGTGCCATAAAAGAAAATAAGTAAAAGTTTGAAAAATGTGAGAATGTATTTTAATTAAGATCAAACTATAATATTGAAGTAAAGTTAACTCTCAAAGGGCTATTTCAAATGAAGACCAGTTTATGAAAGATTGGCTTCAGAAATCTAAATGACTTGTCATTACTTACAGCTTCATATCAATTAATCCCTCAGTTGGGGGATGGAGGGAAGTGGCTAGGACAGTTCAATCTATTTTAATTCTGATTGTTTTTCCTCAAAGGGCCTCTTATGTGCCCATGTCATCTAAACAGGTGCCAGAAAATCATTTTTTGAAAATTAGAGGATGTGAATTTTTTTAAGTAATGGTAATCGGGAATTGCCATAATGGAAAAGGGACTTATGAACACATCTGTACAAATGGAACCATTCCATTATTAATGGGAGATTTATTGCTGAAGAAATCACTACAGAACAGTGTGGTGTAGAGATTGTGTTTTTATTTTAATATGAGAGCCAAGTGTTGCATTAGAACATTGTTGAAGCTTGTGCAGAAAGTAAATGGCACCCATGGGACTATAGTATTCTGCTAGATTGAAGGCCTTTAATAATCCAATACTCTAATAGATAAGATAGAGCATAAGAACTAATCTTGTCTTCTGCTTTTATAATAACTTATGTATGTTAACCAAAAGTAGGTATGATGTGCTGGCAGCTTTGTTCTTAGGAGATGACTTTTTAACTTAAAAACTAAGGTCACTGAGTAACTTTTCAGAGTTTATTTAATGAAAGATAATAAAATAGGATACCTGTTTACAGCAGCTTTAATAGCCACTTATTGCTCTTAGGAGATTATGTCTCTCAATAAGATGAATATTCAAGCAATGGTAGAAATGTAAATACCAGACTATTGTTTTATAATAATTTGGAATGACTATAAAAATGAGTTTATTTTATGGACATTTACTAATGCTTTAATCATTATTTCAGTGATTTGTTCATAAGTATCGGTTATATTTAACATGTTTCTTAGGTTTCATTCTCTATCTTTTGATATAAGGCATTTAAAAACATGAAATTGTGATGAAATTAGTCTACAGGATTTAGCATAGCTGATATAATGAAATTTACAAGGACCTGAAAATGTTATTTTCATACTTTTTTTTTGAAAAGCTATCTTACATTAAATTTTGAAAGTCTCTATTTGGCTTTAAAACCTACTCCCCACCACCTCTCTCCCTACCCTCTGCACTATTGCCTCACTTTTATTTCCTATTCAGGAATTTTAGCTTGTTGCTGCTTTTATCTAAAAATAATATTTGTAAAATGTTAGAACTGTGTATTCAAAGCAGTAGACAAGTTTTATTGTGTTTTCATGAAATTGAAAAATCTTAAGACAGACCTGTTTTTTAATACTGCACACTAGATGGCAGTTTTGTCATATTCTTCCAACTTCAAATGCTACTAGTGTGAGTAGAACAGGAAAGGCCATCAATGTTTAGTCTGCATTCAAAGGGTCTCTGCATGACCAATGCAGACCCCATGGACTTCCTGGAACATATGTTAGCAATTTAACTGCAGACATTTATTTCTTTGTTTTACTGCTTGGCTCTTTGAGAAAGTGTTGGTGCCGGGTTATGGGTTGTCTGGATCATGTCAGAGGCCATGGGGATCAAGTTCATGTGACAGGCCAGACTAAGGAAAGATGAAGTTGGAGGAGGTGAGGAAACTGACCTTTACTTTCAACAGTAACAAGTCACTGCCTGTCTGTGGATTGTGGCCAAATGCTTGGGTGTTTAAGTTTTATTCCAGCTGAACAAACAAAACACTTTGCCCATTTGGCTTTTTCTTATTTCATCAATAGTAGTTCACTCAAATATTTCTCCATTTCCCAAGAATTTGCTTATCCCTCATCTTTCTCTCTTAATGCTTACTCCTGTAGCCCTGTCCAGACGCAGTGACATTGAAATCCTCGGCTACTGCATGCTGCGGTGGTTGTGTGGGAAACTTCCCTGGGAACAGAACCTGAAGGACCCTGTGGCTGTGCAGACTGCTAAAACAAAGTACGAATTTTCAAGTATTTCATCATTTACTGCAGCAGGTCTGAAGGGATACATTAAAGGGAGCTAATAACCCAGAGAAGATTGGCATTCACCCAACATGACAACCAAAGCAAGTTTCTTTAGTTGAAAAATATTTTTTTTAAAGCCAAACAACTCACAGACATAAAATCCATTAAGATAGCACTTATAAAAGTACATTTTCTTGAATTACAATGTAAAATATGAAGTGAAATAGTTCTGCCTTTTCGATGGTGTTTTCCAAAGCTTAGATTCTAGGTGGTAGTGTTTTCAAGGAAGAATATTTTCAAATTAGCATTGTACAAGTATGTAGAAGTCTGAGTTTGGTATGACTGGTATTAACTGTACAAAACAACAATGTGACATGGGCTTATATTTTTCAAGTGAGAGCGACTCACCTCCTATTCCTGTATTAGGAATATGTTTTGTTTCTTAAGGAAGAAACAAACGGAATTTTTATATGAGCTGTTTATATGAGATAATCTTGTAGCCGCATAAACATTTTTAATATTCTACATTTCATTGTTATCACCTAGATTCTAGCATAAGAATTAGGTCAAACTAAGAACAGAGTGTGTTACTGTTTTACAGTTCTCTCACTGATTGGACCTAAGAAAAAATCAATTGCATGTAGCACAGAATAGCCAGTTTTTCATCATACACCAAGATATGCCCAACAGTAGTTAGCCACAGATATCACAATTGGTCAAAGCAACTAAGTTTTAAGTAGGACAATCACAATAGAAGTGTACAAAGCTGGGGGAAAGTAGCTGATTTATAGAAATCAATCTTCAAGTTTAGTGTGGCTTCAGTTCTTAATAGTGAGAAAGGCTAGTCTGTAGATTCAGAATAATACAGATTACATTTGTAAATACGTTGGCCTGGTGCAGTGGCTCAAGTTTGCAATTTTAGTACATTTGTAAATACTGATCTATAACATATAAAACATTTCTCCACTTGGAATCTTGATCACCTTGGTTTCTTACCCAAAACTAAAACATTTATATAAGTCAATATTAGAAACAAATCAGTTATTTACTGTAGAGATTGATATACCCTTACTAATGCTCATTGATAATTTTCAAAATATGGGTCAAGTCAAAGCGTAGTAATGGGCATATATAAACAGTTTTGGTATCCAATTTTTCAACTCAGTTTACCTAATTATAATAATGTAATTATTATTTTTTATTTTAAAAGAAAGCATTTTAATTCTATTGACTACATGATTTTTAGTAAGACTAATATGATTTAGTCTTTGCCAATATGCACATAGGTATGTTCGTCATAGGTATTTATAATGAATATACCTATTTATTCATATTTATGTATAATAATAGGGTATCATGTAAAATAATAAAATATAATGCTAATAAATCAAAAATAACCTCTGTTTACATTTTGGGAACTCATTTTGATTTGATTAATAATATAAGCCTATAGACCAATAAAGCTAATAGCATATTATGAAGTTTATAATTCAGATAAAGCATAGACATTTTCAGACTTCTTATAATACATAATACATAATCATAATTTATTCAGGTTGCTGAGATGTAACACTGAATTTCCCCATAAAGGCATGATTGCATATTCAGCTGTAACACTATATCTCATGTATGCCTTTTTTTTCCCCGACCTAGTATGTATTGGATCATTTTGTGTATTGTTGCTATTCTACCTGGGCTTGAGTCTGTGATTCACTCACTCATATCAGTAATTTTAGTTGAATGTTTATACAGGTTGACTATCCTTTACCTGAAATTCTTGGGACCAGAAGTGTTTTATATTTTGGAATCTCTTCAGATTTTAGAATTTTGCATTATACTTACTAGTTGAGCATTCCCAAAACCTATCTAATCATGGGACAGCATGAAATACTGCCTAATAGAGAACAATATACAGAAATAATTAAGTAATTCACCTCTCTCCAATGGAAAATACCTGAGGGAAAAAAATCCCAAAAATTTAGATACAGTTTTTATATACATTTTTAATTGTTTTCAAGAAAAAAATCATGTCAAATACTCTACTTTGGCATTTCTGCACACACAACTTTAAGTTAAAGCCTTTATACTATAATTCTGCATTGTTTAATGTTGGGGCTCAGAAACAATACCCCAAAATATGGCATTTCGGCATACTGAGTATTTGAGACTAAAGGAGATTAGAAGGCTTCAGAAGCAGAGTCTATCTCTGACCTTCTCTGCCCTCTTGTCTCCAGTCCCTTTTTCTCCCCAGAAGTGAGTTATAGAAAACCAGAATTCATCTTTCCCAAGATGGATCATAGAAACTAGAACATTTTCTCCCAAAGCAAGCCATTAAACCTAGAAAGGTCACTTTCTCCCTTTTTACTTGAAAACCTTCATTCCAAAAGGGTCCTGTTCCAGGAGAAGTGAATGCTGTATAGACAGGTCAAGAAGAATGTGGACAGGTCTTGCTGGGACTACTCCTCTCCCTCATTTTATTACCATTAGATCATACCCTTTTGTTTGATCACATTTCTACACAGTTGTCTATTCATCAAACTTAAGCACAAAAATAAGTCTTTTCTGGTTCTTTGGATCTTCATTTCTGAAGGCTACCATGTCATGAAAATTTTCATTACATAAATTTGTTATGCTTTTCTCCTGTTAACCTTTTGTCATAAGAGTGTCAGCTGTGACCCTTACAGTGGGTGAGGAAAGGGATCTCAACTTTGCCTCTATATTAGGTCTGTGTGACAATAACTTTGTCAATGGCATTGAGGGATTTCCCCTACTTCTGCTTACTCTTTCATCCATTATAAGTAGGTGAAAAAGAAGCCTTGAAAATCACTTTGGTGACCTATCAACACAGAATTAAAGTTTTGTTTTTTAATCAAAACAATTAGTCACAAGATGGAAAACAAATTCATTGTGTATTACTCTATTTTGTTTTAGTCTGTTGGATGAGCTCCCTGAGTCAGTGCTTAAATGGGCTTCTTCTGGAAGCAGTTGCGGTAAGTCAAGTGATAACTTCTACCTTCTCTTATGATTTACAGGTCACCACCTTTTGAAACTTTTGCTTAACTCACCCATTCCTATTCCCATCAGAGTAGGAAGAAAACTCTTCAAGGTTTGCAGATAGGTTGCTAGAGAAGAGAATGTTTAGATCATCTTTAGCATTAGAACACAAGAACCCCATAAGAAAATATTTAAGTGAATTCTAAACTCTGCCAATTGTATCTTTTTAATACTGTTTTGAGAATCACGCACAGGTTTAACAGTCAACTCTTTCCAGAGTTAAGACTTTGTTTTTGTTCCTTTATATATTGTTGAAAGAAGACACAGCTGACCTCAGAAAAAACTACTTTCAATCAATAATTTAAAAAAAAATCATTAAACACTTGAATGCTGTTTAGACCTGGGTTATGTTGACTGAACTGCCAGCAAAAATATTGTCATCAGCAAAGGCGTATGACTTTGGGATTTGGAGGTATATTGTATAAGCAAGTGGTTTTCTCCTTCAAGTTTGTAAAGAACTTTTTGAAATCTTTAATTGACATATTATTCAGCACTAATTTAACAATTAAATTAGATTATCTTATAGAAAAGAACCAGTGCCTGCTGTCAGACCTACTTTTTCTCAGAGACATAAGCCGAGTGAATTTTGTTTTCACATAGAGTGATCTCTAAGTGAGCTTTTAGCTGACTTCTGAAAGTAGATACGTATACTGACCCTCTAAGATCAAATGGCATCAGTTTCCATCTGAGAGCTGAAAGTAGAGTTAAATCATCTTAAACTAATATTCACAGCCTTTGACTAGACAAGAAAATTTTCATTTGCATAGTAAAAAGGAACAAGAGTCTTCTGCCTTTCCTTTCTGCTTTCCCTTTTCTTCTGATTGAGGGAGCCAAACAGGAGGGATTCTTATTTTGGGGAGATGGGTTGAAAGAGGAAAGTTTTGTTTTTGTAGCTGCCAGTAATTTGGTCCAAGTGACAATATTCCTTTTTGGCCGATCTTCTTATTGACATTTTCACCAAGTCATAGTTTATGTTTTAGTAAATGTGAAGGACGAGGGGGGGGGGGGAGGGGGGGGGGGGAAGACAGAGAGAGAGAGAGAAGAAGAAGAAAAAGGAGGGAGGGAGGGAGAGAGATCATTTCTTTCTAAATTTACATTATCTGCCTTACTTTTCTTGTCGCTTCTCTGCACAAAAGGTAACTGTTCAGTGTAAGATTAGAAAAGAAGGTCCAGATGCCCTGGATGGTACAAGACAAGTGTTTGTGGGCCGGTGGATATTTTGTGATACGTCTATTGTTAGACTTGAGCTAAGAGTCAGACAAGACGTCTAGATAGGAGGCATAGCTGGTTCTTCTTTCTCTGTACAAGCCATTTTTTGAATCTGTACTATAATTTATAACATGTAGATTTTTATTTCTAAAACACAAAATGTTGAAACTTTAATATTAAGTAAAGTTCTCTTAAATTAGGTGGTTGTCAAAGCACATCCATGAAAATTAAATGAACTGATTTGCTAAAGGTTTCTTACTAAGACATTTTATAAAATAAAACAGCCAAGAAGTTTGCAGCATGCATGCACAACCCAAGTGTAATAATTATAGTTTTGAAAGTTTCTATCTCTTGATAGAAATGATTCTTAATATTTCACTAGCTTAAAAAGGAGATGATTCAAGAATATCATACTTTCATACTACTCAAAGTATTCTGTTTTACAGTTCTGGAAATATACTAGTAAATTTGAGAGTGTACTTAACGTGATAAATCGAGCTCTTGAAAGGCTAGCATTTAAACTAGTATTACATCACGATAGTCTAAGCTTCAGGTGTATAATAATAAATTTATAATGATTAAAAAAATTTTTTTTTCCCTTTCCTACCTCATTTGTTTCTCAGTTTTTCCAAACCCCAGTCCAGTGAAGGCTTTGCAGCACAGCTGCTATCAGTTGGTGGAATGCCAGGAGTTTTTCATTGTCTTGTAACAGTGATTTGTTCCTAAAATATTCAGTTCTCTCCTCTATTTGGGATATTCTGGTTAATAGAATTGTAATATATACTAAACTTGGCTTACCAATCTTCAAAGGACCAAAGAACATCAGCATATTTATATTAAAATAGTAGTGAATGTAATTTAATCTTTTTCCTTTTTGATAATCCCTTTAGGAATTGAATACCCCCCAAGGGGTTCCATGAAACATCAGTTATAAATGTGGTGATAAAACAGCAGCACTTGCTAGTTAACGGAGATCTGGTTGACCGAATACTAGATAATAGAATTTGATATATCTCATAAATTAGAAAAAAAAGTAGGTTGTATAAGTGCAATAGTGTCCAGGAAAAAAAGGTCCAGAGCCAAGAGTTCACATTTTAACCACATTAGAATCATGTTCCCAGAAAACAGCTCTGGACTATATGGTGTAAAATGGTCCCTCTAACTTTAATAAGGAGAAAGGGATGATGACTATTCCTTTTGGAATTTTTCCCTATAGGGGAAAATAATGCTCTTGAATGGAAATAGGACTGAAAGGGAAGTGAAGGGTTAGGAAGTCATTCCTGCCAGTCGTGAAGATTTCCAGATTTTCCCACCAAGGAGTATAAGAGTTTCTTTCTCTTGATAGAAATGATTCTTAATATTTTACTAGCTTAAAAAGCAGATGATTAATTAATTAATAAGCAAGTGATTAGTTAAGTAAGAAAGTAAGAGGGAATTATGTTTGGGTCTGTAATAAGTTTTTGAAGGGGAAAGTTCTGTCTAAAGATAACTGTGATTTTTAAAATAGTATAATCAATACCTCTATCTCAGGTTTAGATTGAACCTCAACCTAAACAAAAATGCAACACATATATTTTAATGCACCTCTGTTTATAACTTTTGGCTACTAATTCTACTTGTATTTAAAAGTTGGTAGTTTGTAGCCCTTTGAGGGAAGGGGGTTATTATGTAGATCTAGGGAAATATTTCTTTATATCAGAGAGAAAATAAAAGTTGCAAACCCTCATCCAACTACTCTAAAATCAAAAAGATTATACTGTGAATTAACCAGGCCAGCTAGGTATAAAGAACTTGGGGGAGGCTTTGTGCAGTCTAAAGTCTATCATTGCTAACAACATGGAATTCAAGGTCATTTCTAAATATACTGTTATATTCCCAAAATCAAAGCCTTAATTAGAATTTGCAATGATTTTTTTGAAGAGGTTTATGGTTTATAGTTTATAACAAGTAACACTTGTTTTTAACTGATTTTTTAAAGTTGAACATAAGATGTATGAAGCATGTATTGTCTGTTGTATTACTTATGTAGTCTGTAGTAGTTGTACCTCATAAATCAAAATTACTAATTATAAGTTGTAAAATTTTATTCCTTTCATAAGATTAGTGAATTGTTAATATACCAACACAGATGTATTCAATTACCATTTTGTCCCATCTTGTCAAATCTATAGTACTTTAGTCATTTTAAAATATCACTTAAAAAGTTATTTTCATTTAATTGCTCATTTTTGGTTTCTTTAGGATGTGTGTGTTTGTGTGAGTGTGTGTGTGAATGTGTGTGTGTGTGTGTGTGTGTGTGTGTGTGTGTATGTGTATGTAGGAGAACAGAAAAATTTTGAGATTATTGGAGTCTTGACAATTCTTGCCAATTATGAATGACATGCAAAAAATTAATAATTCACAGGTGAAATAGCCCAATTTTTGGTATGTGCTCATAGTTTAGCATATGATGAAAAGCCAGACTATCAAGTGCTCAAGAAAATTCTGAACCCAGATGGAACACCTTTAGGACCATTGGAATTTTCCACTAAAGGGCTGAGTGTAAATGTGCATACTACAAACAATCAAAAGGTAAGTCATGTGATTCCTGGGCTTCTATAATTACCTTCGATGAAACTTTTCTCTCAAATGAAATGGTTTTATCTGACAACCAAGTTTCTTGTTCCTTATGTTTAATTCCTGCTTCTCCAACTCAGCACCAAGAACGTTTGTTGAAAGTTTTTTTGACCTATATTATTGTCTCTTAGAGAAAAATAGTAGGATATGTAGCCTACTGTGTACTATTAAAGAAATAAAGCCACCACTATTGTCATAGAGATCTGACTAGGGTAAGGTTAAAGGCTAATCTGATGTTACTCATGAAAGCCTGCATTTGCTGCTTTTCTTAAGGTTTTCTTTAGGCATTGCCCTCAATGTTTGCTACAAGTTTGACCAAAATTTGATGGTGATAATAGCCTTAGATTTATTAGATTAGTATTTGTATATGCTGATACTTCACTCTATATTAATAATTCTTTAGAAAATAAGAGCCACCATTTTTTAATGTTTTATTCTGCCGTCTTAAAACAGACTTTCTCATGCAACTTAAAAACCAAAAAAGAGGAATTAGAACCTACAACAATACGAGAGAGGTAGGACTTCAAACATTCTTAAGAGGGTAGAGGAAACCAGACTGCCATTAGCAACATTACTGGACAGGCAATTGAATGTCCATTTCTTGCTTGACACTATGCATATGCCAAAAAAGTGTGGAGGGCATTTTTTTCCTGATATGTGTTCAATAAGGTAGGGTCACAATGCCATTCATTTTTAATATTTCTTGTGAACTTTGGATCATCACAAGTGTTCATGAGCCAAGAATGCAGGATGCAAACTAATGTGACTGATAGGCTGCTAGATGAATGGTGAGTCAAGTATCAGTGCACAGATGGTTCTGATTTGCTGAATTTTGTAGCTGCTGCAACTGAAGACATAAAATATCCTTCTAGTCATAAATTAGCTCTTTGGAAGCAAAACCTTGGCACCAGAGCTTTACAACCTTCAATTAGTAGGAAAAGAAGTATTTGAATGACTGTGGTATTGACATCTGTAGGCCTGCATAGTAATCATTCCTAATAGAAGAGAATATCTGTTTGAGAAGGTTTTGCATGGCTAATTAACTACCAGTGAGAATATGTAATTTTTTCATGATCTCCTGATTGTCACCTTTCTCTCATGATACAATTACATTTTATTGTAGCAAGTGCCTCACAAACCAATTGTCAGCACTATTTACGTATTGCAGAAGGCAGAACAAAAGTTCATGTTTAATAAAAAGCCACTGGATTTTGATCTTGGTAATTACTGAGACTTATTTTAACAGTTTTATTGACTTTTGTGTTTTTATCACTCTTGCAACAAAACAAAGAGCCATTTCCTTGACATAGTATTTCCCTTGCAATAATAGTCACCACTTAATCTACACTAATTTAAGTAATTTTTTTCTTTTTTGTAGTTTTTTAGTTTCATAAACTTAATTGAAATATAAAAGAAGCCATTTTAAAAACTGATAGCTATATTCTCTGATATAAAATTCTAATTATTATCTGCTAGAATTTCAGTTTCATCAAATTCAAAACATGTTTGTTGTGAAACATTTTTAGATACAGAGAATAGAACATAAAACATTGTTTTCCAATGAACCTCCATCAAAAATATTTTATTCCTTCCTTTTGATTAGAGCATTTTGATTATGAGTAAAAAGAAAACACTTAAGAATAATACACACTCTTAAGACCTTAGTTAATTTCTGTTAATAATGTGATCAGCCTGGAGATATAGACAGTAAGATGATTTGGGGATATATTTCACAGCAGATCAATATTTATTAACAACTTTTTTTCTCCAGTACATTAAGTACACAAATATATTTAATAATGATAGCATAAAATAATAGGTTCACCAATGTGGCTAAACTTTAAGTATTTTAATTTTAATTTTTAAAGTTTACAGATTTTGTAATACTGTGAAAACCAAACCCAAAAATATTCAAAAGAAAACTATGATAATATAAACTGTCCTGTACCCAGTTTCCCTGAATCATGCAAGTATAGGATGATTTCCACAATAAATCACTTCCATAGTAAAAGTAATTCCATAATGAATAGCAACCACATTTCCTTCCAAATTTCTGTCTTTTTAGTCACAGACAGAATGCCCTTATTAGCAACTAAAAACATTTCTATACATCAATTTAATATGCAGTTATAGCTTTATAATTATATAGATATATTGTTACTTAACAGACTAGTGAATGTACTTTTTGGACAAAGATATTTAAAAATAAGACATTGAGCCAGAAAAGGTATACAGATATAAATAAAATGATTCTGTGATTCCATATTCAAAGGAAATAGGAATCTTTGATTTTTTTTTCATGTTATTTTGCTCATTACAAGTGAAACTTTTGCTAAGAGAAACAGTATTTTTAAGAAAAATGTTTTAGTTAGGTATGACAAAGTAGCACATCACCATTAGAATCTCAGCAAATTCACGTCATTTTTTGGCAAAAGACAAAGGTTTGTTTTTTTTTTCCCCCCAACAGTGAATTTTACTAGACCCCATAAACTCTTCTCTATAGACTGAGTCTTTCTCTTGAAGTATCCATATACTGTTAACTAGAGTTAAATTGGAAATGAATTTGTGTCAAGGTAGTAGAGATATTGGTATTTTTTTTCTTGAAAAACAAGTCTTGGCCTGGCACGATGGCTCATGCCTATAATCCCAGCACTTTGGGAGGCCGAGGTTAGAGGACTGTCTGAGCCCACATGTTTGAGACCAACCTGGGCAACTTGGTGAGACTTCATCTCTACAGTAAATCAAAAAATTAGCCAGGTGTGGTGGCACATGTCTGTAATTCCTGCTACTTGGAATGCTGAGGCGGAAAGATCACCTGGGCCCAGCAGATTGAGGCTGCGGTGGCCGTGAATGAGCCACTGCGCTCCAGCCTGGGTGACAGAGTGATACTCCTACTCAAGAAAAAAAAAGAAAAGAAAAACAAGCCCTTTAGGGTATTTCCTTGAATAAAATGTATAGCTGAAGTCACTTGCAAGTAGTTCTGGGGCCTCCTGAGTTAGCACTGTCAATCAAATTAGAATACTCTCTCATCAGGACCACCACAAACCGTTTATGCCACTCACTGGGATTTACTATCCAAAATTCACTGAAGGAAACCATATTTCAGTAAGAATGCTTATTGAGGTAGGCTAAAGCTCTAGAATTCTCAGATGAGAATGAATGTTGAAGCCAAGTTGGAAAATAGTATTATTGAAAGCCCCAGTTCAACCCTTGGATAAGTTACTTTTCAAAAACAACGTCTCCCTCATTGTTGTAGTGCCTGAATCCATAATGTAGACACTTGGGCATAATGAGCCCCCCATCCTTCCCAAATGCTTTACCTAGGCAGAGGAATATCTGCAGGTCAAAGCTAAGATGTTCAAGCCATCCTACATTTCAGACAGGAAAAGTTTATTTCTTCATTCCTAAATCTTAGGTTCTCACAGCAAATCCAGGGGTAAATATATTATTATTGGTAACAGTATATTTGTATTGAAATATATTATTATTGGTAGTAGTATATTTATATTGAATTTAACAGCTTACAAAATTCTTTCCTGACCTTTAATTTTCAAAATAATTCTATGAACTTTTCTTTATGTTTACTTTCTGCATTTGAGGAAAGTAAAATACATATCTCAATTAGAAGCACATTGTTGGCTTATTAATTTTTAGGAATCCAAAAGTATTCTTGATTTTGTAGAACAATGTGAAGTTCTAGTACAAAATGAAATAAAAATGACCTCATTTGAGTAGCTACTTTCTTGAAAATCACACACATTTGGATACTATCCTTCTATTTAATTGTGTGGGATGCCTGGGGTGCTTTCTATATTTACTTTTATATCTTTGAGAAAAAATTTCACTGTGTTCACAATTAAGAATTAAACTTTAAGCCGGGCTCGGTGGTTCAGCCTGTAATCCCGTGCCTTTGGGAGGCTGAGGTGAGTGGATTGCCTGAGCCCGCAGGTTCGAGACCCGCCTGGGCAGCGAGACCTCATCTCTACAATAAATCAAAAAATCAGCCAGGCGTGGTAGCGCATGCCTGTAATTCTGGCTACTTGGAAGGCTGAGACAGAAGGATCACCGGATCCCAGCAGGTGAGGCTGCGGTGGCTGGGAGCAGCCACTGCACTCCAGTCTGGGCGACTGAGTGAGACTCCAACTCAAAAAAAAAAGAATTAAACTTTATCCCACTTCACTCTTACCATTTTTAAAGTTTCCCTAGAAATATAAATTTCCCATAAATTGGCTATCATTTTGTTTATTAGCTAGAAGTGCTCATGGCAGTGTAACCTAACCATTCAGCCAACTAACAGCAAATCCAGAAGGATCATCTCTTCCAGGGAACTTCACAGAGGACTGAGTATATTATGCTGAATTTTGTTTATATGTCAGAAGCTCCCAGGGCAAAAACTGTTATACCTAAAATGCCTAGCATATAGGAGGGACTAAAAACCTCAATAATATCTTACCTAAAAATAGAACTACCAGCAATCCCACTTCTGTGTACATATCCAAGGGAAATGAAATCAGGATGTCAAAGATATATCTGCACTGCTGTGTTCATTTCAGTATAATCCACAATAGTCAAGATTGGAAACACCCCAAGTGAATGGATAAGAAAACGTGGTATATATACAATGGAATATTAGTTAGCCATTAAAAGGAGGAAATCCTGCCATTTGCAGCAATATGGATAAATCTGGAGGACATTATGCTAAGTTAAATAAGCCAGACAGAAGGACAAATGCTATATAATCTCTTGTATATATAGAATTTTAAAAAGAGAAACTTATAGAAAGCAGAGAGTAAACAGTAGTTGCCTGGGGATAAGCATTGGGGAAAATTGGAGATGATGTTAGTCAAAGGGTCCAACTTTAAGTTATAAGATGAATAAGTTCTGGGGATCTTAATATACAGCATGGTGACTTTAGTGAATGATACCATATTATTTATATATATATATACACACACACACACACATATTTTTTTTTTTCGAGTCAGAGTCTCACTGTCTCGCCCAGGCAGGAATACAGTGGCACTCTCACAGCCACTGCAGCCTCGATCTGCTGGGCTCAGGTGATCCTTCTACTACAGCCTTACAAGTAGGGGGAACTACAGGCATGCACCACCACGCCCAGCTAGTTTTTTTATTTATTGTAGAGGCAAGGTCTTGCCAAGTTGCCCAGGCTGGTCTTGAACCCCTAGACTTAGTCAGTCCTCTCACCTTGGCCTCCCAAAGTGCTGGGATTACAGGTGTGAGCCACCCCACATAGCTGTATTGTATTCTTGAAATTGGCTAAAAGGGAGTAGATCTAAGTATTCTCTTCACACACAAAAAATTGGTGACTATGTAAGGTGATGGATATGTTAATTAACTTGATTATGGTAATCATTTCATAGTGTCTATATATATCAAAACATCATGTTGTACACCTTAAATGTATACAATTTTTGTCAGTTATATCCTAATAAAGCTGGGGGGAATCTCATCTAATACTTCATAACATAGAACACATTTTCAGTGATTGGTAAGCCAATGTTTTCACTGGATAAAACTGTGTGCATCAACCTTGGGAGACTTTGTTTCACTCTAATGGAATGATGCACATTTATTACTAATATGATTTCAGTGGTAAAGTGGCTTAGAAGATGGTGTCACATCAATTTTTCCAGTAGTTTGGGAGGTTGCACATGAGAAATAAAGAATTCCTGTGTGATTAGAAAACATTTCCAATCTGCAGGTTCCTCAAAGGCAGTGGTTTTGCCATCCTCTGATAAGCTGGGATCCTGGAGGAGGAGGGAATAAAGAATGGTGTTGTGACAATTTAGACCTAACCACAAAACACCAGCATATTTTAAAGGGAAGGAGTGAACTCACTTGGCAATTGAAGTTCAAAATTGAGAGACTGCAAATTAAGGCTCTGCTTGCCCAGCCAATGTAATTCATTCTCTATTTTGGCACTGGCTACTCCATTATTTCCCCTTGTGCTGTTCCTATCTTTTGCACCCTATTTAACCCATGAAAAAAGGTGACGGCACTTTCAGCTGCTGTAAAACATAAAGCTGCTGAACAAATACTTCATATAAGGACCTTCACTGTAGCTTTCAATCTTCCAGCCGTATTGTGGGATCTGCCCTTGTATTTCTGTTTCTACTTCAAGGTTATTGAGTGTCAGTCATCCCCCAGATATCTCCATGGTGTGAAAAAGAAACCTTAGAGATAGCAAGCTTGTTGTAGAACTTAACCTCTGGTGCTGGTACACAGTATTAGATGACATGAACTGTTATTCATCTTGCTCAAAGGTTAAACTACCTACACAAAAAAGTAAGCAACATCACAAGCTCCTTTTATACTTTCGTATTAATTAGATTCACTCCAATGATAGAAAACTGACTAAGATTTTAATTAATAAGAATTTAAACTACAAAGATAAACTGGATCCACTCCCAGCAAAGGTTAATAATGAGTTTATGTGCAGTTTTAAAATGTGACAATTTTCTGTAAAAAATGTTGTTTTCAGTAAGCAAGTTATCTGCAGATAAGAGATAATTCCTAAAGAGTGCATAGCAGTGACACTAATTTGAATTGGTCTTGTTCTATTGGTGAAGAAGGATTTGGATCTTGCCAACTATTATTTTTTCTATAACCATCCATTTGTTGCTTTCCTCTTTATTTCCTTCTTTTAATGTTTGACAAGTTTACAATTTTCAAGAATCTGGACATAATGCATTTTTTAAAGAAGTGTCAAAAGTTTTCAGTTTACGTTATTACTTACTCTACACTAACAGGTTGATTCACGAAAGGCTACAACAAAACAAATCAATCAGATGCAAAATAGGTTAATAGGAAATGAAGTCGACAGAGAGAGAAGTGCTGAGTCCTGTGCAATGCGGAGAAAAGTGCAAAGGGAGGAGAAGCTGAGTGGATTGATGAACAGTGAAGCAGCTCAGGTGAGAGGGGTGGAGGTGGGTTTTTGTTTGTTTTCTTTTCTTTTTACTTAATGTTACATTAGAATATGCCCTTTGGGAATAAAGACATTTTCTTTTCTCCTGAGGGCCAAGGTTGTATAGTTTTGTTAAACGAGAAAGGGTCAGCAAATATCCTAGCCAGCTGATGAAATCAAAACAGCTGACACCAGTTATAGAAACAGAATAGCAGTGAGCACATTTGCCTTCAGATCTGATTTCTTTCTTTATCCTATGAATATAATGAAGTATACTTAAATTTCTTATGCCAGCAATGATCCATTAGGGACTCTTAACATATTCTATACTTCTACATTGGATCCTCAAGTCTAACCCTTATAAGCAAATATTAGTAAAGTGTTTCCCTGTCAATATGTATTTTAAATGATATATCTTTTATATCATTCAACCATTGGGGTGAATAGTGACTTACTTTAGCAGACGACTCATTCAAGCAACAGCAAAAATCCTTCCTAATCTTACCTTTTTTGACAAGAAGAAGAAGCACACACTGCATTTATATCTATTGTGATAAACATTTAATTTTTTTCAAAATGACTAACATTTCATATGAATGTTACACCATCATTTTCATCATCATTACACACCATCATTTTCCTCAAATGATTTGAGGTAGTTTATAGTATAAAACATGATCATTTAATACCCTACCTTGTATACCCTACCCCCAAGAAAAATTGATATATCAGGCAGCTGGGATGTTTATCACTAGACTGAACACTGAATTTGGCTCTGAACTTTTTGACGGCTGAGGAAGAAATTAGAAGCATAGTAGTTATGTATTCCTTATTCAACCAGCAAACATGCAAATTTATCCAGAGACAGATTTTTTTTTTTTTTGGTGCTAATAGGAATCTTTTACTTTTATTCTGTTAAAAAAAGTGGTATTATTTGTTTTTTATTTTACATTTATATAACAAAATCTACTTCAAGTGGGCATATTTTATAGTTCCTATTTGTAAAATTAAAGACAAATATTTCTTGGTGACAAAATTTAGAGCTTCTAAATCCCTCTAGTTGATTCTAGACTCTAGATTTTAGATTATTTCTCAACTCTCACTATGTACCAGAATCACCTAGTGTATAGGGGTGGGGAGGTGCTATAAAGATACTGATGTCCAGGTTTCAAGCAAATAAATGGATTCATTTTGGCTGGGGTGGCAGTGGAATATATATGTCTAGATTTTACCACTCCCAGCCAAAATGAATCCTTTCCCACTCAGTTCCTTGACCCCGGGTAATGCTTAGACACTCTGATTCTCATCTCTAGATTTGTTTTGTTTCTCCTAGAATTTCATATAAATGTAATCATATAGTATAAGAGGAAGGACCCCAAAAACTCAGAATTATCTTTTGGTGGGTGGGCCCTTTATAGTACAGGCTTCTCCCATCAGGTGAGTGTCTAGGAACCTATCAGCATCATTGTACCAGCAAGTGTTATTGGGAGAGGCTGTATTTGGCTCCAGTGACTTATTTATGGAGGTTCTTTCAACCGTTTTGCTCTGTTTCATGATAGGTGATTTACACGAGTAATCTGCCACCACTGTGCTGAGTGTTTAGCAGTTTTTGACCCAAAATGGCATGACTCCGTGCCCCATTCTCCCTATTCACCCAATCTCGCCCTGAGCAACTGGGTTTTTTTTTGGTTTCCCTGGATGAAAAAAGTCCTGAGAAGGAAATGTTTTGCTGATGTAGAAGAGGTGAAACAAAAAATAGTAGAAGCACTAGAAGGCATCAAAATTGACGAGTTCAAAAACTGTTTTGAGCAGTGGAAAAAGCAAATGAACAGGTGTAGTGCATCAAACAGAGAATACTTTGAAGGTGGCTGAAGTTTAAACATGTAAGAATAAGTACGCAAGTTTTAATAAATAAATTCCAGGGTTTTTTTGATCCCCCTCATACTTACTTTTGTGTCTGTCTTCTTTCACTCAGCAAGTTTTTTGAGATTTATTCATATGCATGCATACATTAGTAATCTGTTCTTCTCATAGCTTAGTAGTACTCCATTGTGTAATTACATCATAATTTACATGCTCATTCTCCTGCTAATGGACACTTGGGCTGTTCCTGGTTTCTGCTGCCATGAATATAGTTGCTATGAACATTCTGGCACAAATCCTTCTGTGGATATGTTTCGGATCTCCTGAGCTGTGGTGTTGATTGTCATAGGACAAGGGTATGTTCCATTTTATAAAAAGCAGACAAATAGTTCTTGAAAGTGACTGTACCACTTTATATTCCTACCAGTGATGTACAAGAGTTGTGGCTATTCCACTTCCTCTCCAGTATTTGGTGTTGTCAGTCTTTTTAATGTTAAGCATTCTAATATGTGTAGTAGTATCTTATTGTGGCTCCAGTTATCATTCATCTGATGTCTAATAATTTTGAGCAGTTTGGCATGTTTTCACCAGTCATTCATATCTTTCCTTATGAGGTGTTTTTTTCAAGAGTTATAAGCCATTTTATTTGGATATTTGTCTTTTTATTATGGTACTGTAGGAGCTTTTTACACATTCCATATACAAGTCTTTTTGTCAGATATCTGTAATGTAGATATCATCACCCAGCATGTAGCCTGCCTATTCATTTACTTAATAGTGTCTTAAGATAAGCAGAATATTTTACTCTTATTTATTTTTATTTGAAGTTCAATTCATCATTTTTAATTTTTTTTTCTATGTAGAAACCTAAGAGATCTTTGCCTACCTCAATGTCCTAAAGTTATTTTGCTATATATTCTTTTTTTTTTTTTTTTTGAGTTGGAGTCTCACTCTGTCGCCAGACTGGAGTGCAATAGCCGCTCCCGGCCACTGCAGCCTCGACCTACTGGGCTCCGGCGATCCTTCCACCTCAGCCTTCCGAGTAGCCTGAATTACAGGCATGCGCTACCACGCCCAGCTGATTTTTTGATTTATTGTAGAGATGAGGTCTCGCTGCCAGGCGGGTCTCGAACCTGCGGGCTCAGGCAATCCACTCACCTCAGCCTCCCAAAGGCGCGGGATTACAGGCTGAGCCACCAAGCCCGACTTGCTATATATTCTTATGGTAGGTTTATAGTTTTAGCTTTCATCGTTGAGGGTATGAACCATCTCAAATCAATTCTTTTTTTTTTTTTTTTTGAGTTGGAGTCTTACTCCATTCCCCAGGATGGAGTACAGTGGCACACTTACAAGCACCACAGCCTTGACCTGCTGGGCTCATTTAATCCTTCTACCTCAGCCTTCCAAGTAGCTGGAACTACAGGTGAACACCACCATGCCCAGTTAATTTTGTAATTTATTGTAGAGATGAGGTCTCACCATGTTGCCCAGGCTGGTCTCGAACTTGTGGGCTCAGGCAATCCTCTTGTTTCGGCCTCCCAAAGTGTAGGATTACAGGCTGAGCCACCGAGCTCAGCTTCAGAATAGTTTTTTAACTCATCAATTTTAATGCCTTATAGTGCTTCTGCCATCTTTTGTTTCATCTTTTCCACATTGGCAAAATGTTTCCCTTTGAGGACTTTTTTCATCCAGGGAAAGAAAAAGTCACTTTGGATGAGATCAGGTGAATAGAGAGTATGGAGCATGTGGGTCATGTTGTTCTGGGTAAAAACTGCAGAACACTCAATGTGATGTGGGCAGGTGGTTTATGTAAATCATGAAATGGGCAAACCTGCTGAAAACTTATCATGAAATGGGCAAACCTGTTGAAAGAATCTCGTTGTTATGAGAGGCTGCATTCAGTTCTAGTGAAAAAAATAAATTCACTAGAACTGGATGCAGCCTCTCATAACAATGCTAGCTGGCACATTGATACCAGTTGGTTCCTAGAACACTAATTTAGGAGGGGAAGCCTGAAATACTAGGGGACTGTCCTCTAAGATTTCTTGTTTTTTGTTTGCCCTTTGTATAACTACGGAATCCCTACAGTGCCTACACCAGCCCCTCACCAACCTCAAATAAGAAGAAACCAGGAAAATAATTTCTAACTATATGAAAAAAATGGAGTTCTTCAGTACCCTCAAAAGACCACACTAACTCTTCAGCAATGGACCTTAACCAGAATGAAATTTTTGAAATTTCAGAGATAGAATTCAAGGGTTGATTATAAAATTGCTCAGTGAGATTGAGGAGAAAGTTGAAATTAAATACAAAGAAATTTGTAAAACTATTCAGGGATATGAGGGTGCAACAACAAGTTACCTTACTTGACCCTGCATTCACCGGTGCCTTGATCTTGGACTTCCCAGCCTCCAAAACTATGGTGATGGAACAGGTCAGACTGTGAGAGTATCGGTAAAAGCAAGTGTCCATAAAGACTCCCTGCATGAGTGGGTGTATGCCAGTGGGTGAGTGAAAGTCCATCTGAGAGGAGACTTGGGTTCATATACCTGGGGCTTTCCTCCAGAGGTGACTGCAGCCCCCCACCACCAAGATTAAAGTTGCCAGTGCACAGGATCATCTGCTGCTCTTGGGACTCTCCTGAGAAAAGCCTGCACCCGGCCCACCATTACCTGGAGCCCCAGATTCATGGAGAGAGAAGATCAGGGAGAACTTGGGAGGAGCCCCACCACCATCAGTGAGGAAACGCCAGAGTCATTTTCTCTGTCCTGGGCCCAGGCAGAGACCTGCACTGCCCTGCCTACTTCCACCCAGCCTCCATCTTGGGACCTAGAAGTAATATCATCAAACTCAGAGAGATAAAAGCACCTTCCCCACACTGAATCAGACACAGACACATCAGATCTGAGTGAGAGACTTGACAGGCAGCAAGCTGGGTGAGTCCAGATACAATCCACCTGTCTCCCACAGTAGGCCTGGGGCATCTGACCCACATTGAGATTAACTCTATCAGACTGCCCTGTGACCAAAGGGGAGGGACCGGAGAGGAGAGTTGAAAGGAAGTTGGACTTACAGGAATGACTTCAGAGCGAGTTTTGGTTTTTTTTTTGTTTGTCTGTTTGCTTGTTTTTTTCTTTGTTTTTTGTTTTAGTTTTTTTTCTCTCTCTTCTGCTTTTGATTATGATTTCATACTTGCTTTGTTTCTGTTATTGCTATTTTTTTAGACTGTTTGTGTACTAGTATTTTTGAGGGAGAGTACATCAGTAGGGGGGTTTTGTCAGTTTCTATATTTGTATGATTCTGTGTATGTTTTAGTTTTTTTATCTTTTATGTCTTTGTGTCTCTTTTCATTTTTTAGTTGGTATGCCTGTTTTCCCTCTTATTCTTTACTCTCTCCAGTTTCCTCTCATCCCCATCCTTCCTTTTTTCATTCTTTTGCTTTTTCTTACCTCATTTTGCTTTCAGGGGGCAAGCCTATATCCCCATTGCATGGAAAAATTGTAAGGCAGTGGGAAGTGGGTTCCAGGGGGCCAACACATCTGTCAGGGGATACTGGGATCTGGCAGATAAGTTTCTGAATCACAGCTCCCCCCTCAATTACATCTCAAAACTGCAAAAGTACAGCCTCCCACCCACGATCCACTTTCAGAATTGAACATAGCCAGAGGATCCACATAGGGAAGAATTGGAGATTGAGCAGACAGAAGTAAAACCTACCCTCCCCATGATCCCTGAACAACAGAACGAAAGAAGAGGGAAAAAAGAAAAATCTACACAAATGAAGAAAAACCAAAAGAAGAATATGGGTCTCACATAGACCCCTGGGAGGTCAGCCACCGAGAATATAGACTTTGGAATGCAAACAATGAAGAGCGCCCAGAATGACTGGTCTCAAATCACAAACCCAGATATCAAGACATTAAAAGAGAGAAAAATAGAATTGAACAGAGATAAGAGGAAAGAATGAAAGAGTTTATAACTTAGATAACAGCAATAAAGAACACAGTGAATGAAACAAATAACAACTGATAAATATGGAAGCAGAATTAGCCAAGTGGAAGAAAGAATCTCAGAGCTTGAGTAACAAAATATGGAACTAATTCAAACTGTCAAAAATAGTAAAGAAGCTTAAAAACAGAGCAAAACTTTCAATAGATTAGTGATTATTTCAAGAGGATGAACCTAATGTTAATTGGACTTCCTGAGGCAGATAGACAGAGACCACCCTGGAACAAACATTCCATGAAATTATCCAAGAAAACTTGCTTCTCTCATCAGTGACACGACCATTCAAACACCAGAGATTCAGAGAACCCCTGCAAGATGACAAATGAGTAGACCAACTCATAGACACATAGTAAATTCCCTACACAAAGTAGGTCTAAAAGAAAAAAATCCTAAAGGCAGCAAGAGAAAAAAATTCAGACTACCTACAGGGGAAGACCAATTAGAATAGAAACAGACTTATCCACACAAACACTTCAGGCGAGGAGAGCTTGGAGCCCAGTCCTAAAAGTTCTCAAAGATAAACAATTTCAACCAAGAATTACCTACCCAACTAAGCTAAGCTTCATCAGTGAAGGAGAATCAAATTCTATCCCAGACATTCAATCCCTAAGAACTTATGCTGCCTCCAGGCTGCATTACAAGAAACACTTAAAAAAGTATTAAACACAGAAGAAAAGAAAGAATGACAGTGCCCTTCGCAAGAATGCAGGAAAAAAGATTGAAAACACACATGAATCAACCCAAAAATCAGAAGAAAGGAAACAACAACAAACTCTATAAGAACCTCATGACAGGGATAACCTCTCACATTTCAATAATTAGCCTGAATGTGAATGGACTGAATGCACCACTGAAAAGACATAGAATGGCCAAATGGATAAAATATCATGAGGCAACAATATATTGTCTTCAAGAGACTCATCTTGCCAGAAAGGACATTCACAGACTTAAAGTAAGAGGATGGGAAACAAAATTTCAGGCAAATAGAACACAAAAGAAAGCAGGTGTTGCAATCTTGATATCAGACAAAATACCCTTTAAGCTATCAAAAATTAAAAAACATGTGGAAGATCACTACATAATGATGAAAGGTTGAATCCATCACAAGAAATATCTATCCTAAACATATATGCACCCAACATAGGAGCACCAACTTTCATAAAGCAGCTTCTAGGTAAACTTCAAAAAGATATTGACTCTAACTCTATCATAGCTGGGTTCTTAAATACACTACTCATGACCCTGGACAGATCATCAAGACAAAAAATCAACGAAGAGATACGCAACTTCAATGTGACTCTTGACCAAATGGACTTAATTGATCCCTACAGAACACTCCACCAAACAACCACAGAATATACATTCTACTCATCACCACATGGAATGTATTCTAAGATCGACCACATCCTTGGCCATAAATCAAGCATAAACAAATTTCATAAGTGAAATCTTTCTCAGATCACAGCGGAATAAAAATAAACATCAACACCAATGTAGTTCCCCCAAAACCAACAAAGACATGGACACTAAACAGCATGATGTTAAGCAACTTCTGGGTAAACTTGGAAATCAAAACAGAGATTAAAAGATATCTGGAAATAAATGAAAATGGGGTGCCAGGAAAACAGTACTAAGAGGGGGATGCACACACAAACACACAAGAAGAAAATGGAAAGATCACAAGTATTAACAGTCTAACAAATCACCAAAGGGAGCTAGAAAGCAAGATCACCAAAACCCTATCTTCAGCAGAAGAATCCAGACCACCAAAATAACAGCCCAGATTTGGGACATAGAAGACAAAAAGATAATACAAAAAGAAAAAAAAAAATCAACGAACAAAAACTTGATTCTTTGAAAGGATAAACAAGACTGATGGTCCCCTAGCTAGACCCACCAAGAAAAGGAGTGAAAAAGCCCAAATAAACACAATCAGAAATGCAAAAGATCAAGTCACAACTGACCCTGAAAAAATACAAAAGATTATCAATGCCTGTGTACACTTATTTGGAAACAAACTTGAAACCCTAAAGGAAATGGAAGACTTTCTGACATCACACAACCTCCCCATATTGAAACAAGAAGAAATCGAGACCCTAAATAGACCAATAACAACCCAGGATATTGACTATGTCATAAGAAAACTACTTACAAAAAAAAAAGCCCTGGACCAGATGGATTTCCAGAGGAATTCTACAAAACATACAAGGAGGAACTGATACCAATCCTACTGAAAGTATTCCAGCCAATTGACAAGGATGGAACTCTCCCCAAGTCAATTTACAAAGCTAACATTACATTGATATCCAAGCCAGGTAAAGATCCAACAAAGAAAGAGAACTACAGGCTAATATCATTGATGAACATAGATGCTAAAATCTTCAATAAGATCCTAGCCAGTCAGATCCAACAATACATCACGAAAGTCATCCACCATGACCAAGTAAGCTTCATCCCCAGGATGCAGGGCTGGTTCAACATTTATAAGATCATAAATGTAATTAAATACATCAACAGAAGTAAAAACAAAAACCACATGATTATATCATTAGACATGGAAAAAGCTTTTTATAAAATCTGGCACCTTTTCTTGATAAAAACCCTTGGACATCTAGGCATAGATGGAACATACCTCAAAATAGTAAGAGCCATCTACGAGAGACCCACAACCAGCATACTGTTAAACAGACAGAAATTGAAACCATTTCCTCTGAAAACCAGAACAAGACAAGGTTGCCCACTCTCACCCCTACTTTTCAACATAGTTTTGGAAGTCCTAGCTACAGCAATCAGACAAGAGAAGGAAACCAGGCGTATCCAAATAGGAAAAGAGGAAGTCTTTCAGATGACATGATCTCTTTGCAGATGACATAATTCTATACCTCAAAAACCCAAGAGAATCTGTTAAAAACCTCATTGCACTTATAAGGACTTTGGCAAAGTCTCAGGGTATAAAATCAATGGGCAAAAGACAGTCGCTTTTCTATACACCAACAATAAACAGAAAGCCAAATAAAAAGCACAATCCCATTCACAATAGCCAGAAAAAAAATTAAATACTTGGCATCTTCCTAACTAGAGGCTTGAAAAACCTTTACAATGGAAACTACAAAACACTGCTCCAAGAAATCAAAGATGACACAAATAAATGGAAAAATATTCCATGCTCATGGATTGGAAGAATCAACATTGTTAAGATGTCTATCCTATCCAAAGCAATGTATAGTTCAAATATCTGTTGCCTTCAAGAGACTCACTTAATACAAGCAAATGATGAGTGAAGTACCTTACATATCATTATTAACCCTGAGTAAATGGTCTCAGTTCTCCAAAGATATAGGCTGGAAGAATGAAAAGAAAAAAAACACAGTTCAAATATCTGTTGCCTTTAAGAGACTCACTTAATACACAGAGCCTCCTTTAGACTCAAGGTAAACAGGTGGGAAAAATATATTCCATGCAAATGGAAACCAAACACCAGCAGGAATAACCATTCTCATAACAGATAAAACAGGCTACAGGCGTGCTCAGGAGACTCCTGAAGATGGCAACGGCATAGGTGGATCCGTGAGACTCTCCGAACATGAGTTCCCAAAAAGACTCTTACTTTTCTTCCTGCAACCCCCTGCCCACCGCCAGCCACACTGGTATGAGGCCCAGGGACCTCTGGTCCCACGCAGGGCCAGATATTGTGGCCTGGCTGCAGCTACTCCACAATATGTAACTCTGGCCGGCTGGGGAATCCTGAATCCTGGATCCCAGCTCCCTCCCTGGTTACATTGTCACGACTAGCACCCAGCACCAAGCTGCTGGTCACCCAGGGAGGGTCTGGGCGCCCACCTCTCAGAGATACTGTTCCCATTTCTGGCTGAAGTGCCCTGTAAGGGACCCAGAGCCACCACCTGCCCTCTGGAGCTTTGGAGATCTGGAGCCCAGGGTCTACCCTGGCTGAGGTACTCAGCATGCGACCGCAAGCTTGTGTAAGGGAGCTTGTGTAAGGTGCTGATCGGAGGCTTCCAGCTCCCAAGGAGGGAACCCCTGACCCTCTCCTCCACCCCAACCTGCTGGTGGCACCCTGGATCCAGCGCCCAGTTGGGCAGCTGGTCCCACCTAGAGACCCACATGAGCATCCCTAAATGTGAAAGTAAAACTACCACCTCTGCCATTTTCAAGGCAGATTTGCTTCGCCCCGCCCACCTATCAGAGACTCCACCTCGGTTCCCATGGTGATGTCGTTAAACAGGAGAGAAAGCCCCTCCCCATACGCCGAACAGAGACAAGTCACAGATCTCCCAGGCAGCAGGCTAGCTGCCTACAACAAAAACAGAGGGGAGAGGCTGGAGATTGGAGCTCAAGGGACTTTAGCCACTAAGAGATGAGAGAAAAATCTACACAAATGAAGAAAAACCAAAGGAAGAATATGGGTCTCTCCCAGACTCCTGGGAGGGCAGACACTGAGAAAACTGACTTCAGAATGCAAACAATGAAGAGCCCCCAGAATGACTGGTCTCAAACTACAAACCTACATATCAAGACATTAATGGAGAGATTAAAAAGAATTGAGGAGACTCAAGAACAAACTAGAAAAGAGTTGATATCTGAGATAACAGTAATAAAGAATACTGTGAATGAAATAAATAAACTGATAAGCATAAGATATAGAACTAACCCAAACTCTCAAAAACACAGAAAACAAGCTCAAAAAGACAGAAAAAAACATTCAAGGGATGAGCAATTATTTCAAGAGACAGAACCTAAGAGTAGTTGGCCTTCCTGAGGCAGAAAGAGAGACAGAGACCACACTGGAACAAACCTTCCATGAGATCATTCAAGAAAACTTCCCTTATCTAATCAATGATGCAAAAACTGAAACACAAGAGATTCAGATAACCCCTGTAGGACAACAAATGAGAAGACCAACTCCTAGACACATAATAATTCGCCTAAACAAAGTAGGCATAAAAGAAAAAATCCTAAAGGCAGCAAGAGAAAAAGGTCAGATCACCTACCAGGGAAAACCAATTAGAATAGCAACAGATTTATCTACAGAAACCCTGCAGGCTAGGAGAGCTTGGAGCCCTGTCTTCAAAGTTCTAAAAGATAACAATTTCAACCAAGAATAACCTACCCAGCCACATTAAGCTTCATCAGCGAGGGAGAATTAAAATCTTTCCCAGATATCCAATCCCTAAGAACTTATGCTGCCACCAAACCACCTCTACATGAAACACTCAAGAAAGTACTAAACACAGAAGAAAAGGGGAAAAAAAGAACAACGTTCTTCACAAGAGTACAGGAAAAAGAATAAAATACATATGAACCAACCCCCAAAACAAAAGAAAGACAATAAACCAAGTGGAAGAACAACTCTATAAGAACTCTATGATAGGGACAAACTCTCACATTTCAGTAATTAGCCTCAATGTGAATGGACTAAATGCACCACTGAAAAGACACAGAATGGCAAAATGGATAAAATATCACCAGGCAACAATATACTGCCTTCAAGAGACCCATCTCACTAGAAAGGACATGCACAGACTCAAAGTAAGAGAATGGGAAACAAATTTTCTGGCGAATGGAACACAAAAGAAAGGAGGATTCGAGATCCTAATTTCATACACAATACCACTTAAACTATCAATAATTTAATAAGATACAGAGGGCCACTACATAATGATAAAAGGTTCACTCCATCAACAAGAAATATCTATCCTAAACATATATGCATCTAACATAGGTGCACCAACTTTTATAAAGCAACTCCTAGGAAAGCTAAAGGATATTGACTCTAACACCATCATAACTGGAGACTTTAATACCCCACTTACAACCCTAGACAGATCATTGGGACAAAAAATCAGCAAGGAGATCCGGAACCTCAATGTGACTCTGGACCAAATGAACTTAATTGATACCTACAGAACACTCCATCCAAAGACCAGAGAATACACATTCTACTCATCACCGCATGGAATGTATTCCAAGATCGACCACATAATTGGCCATAAATCAAGCATAAGCAAATTTAAAAGGACCGAAATTCTACCATGTACCTTCTCAGACCACAGTGGAATAAAAATAATCATTAATACCAACAAGGTCCCCCAAAGCCCACAAAGACATAGTCACTAAACAGCATGATGCTAAACAATTGGGTCAATGATGAAATCAAAACAGAGATCAAAAGATACCTGGAAACAAATGAAAATGAAACATCTTACCAAAATCTCTGGGACGCCTTAAAAGCTCTAGTAAGAGGGGAATTTATATCCCTACAAACACACATGAAGAAACTGGAAGGAACACAAATTAACAGCCTAACAAGCCACCTAAGGAAGCTGGAAAAGCAAGACCACCAAAACCCTAATTTCAGCAGAAGAATCTAGATCACCAAAATAAAAGCCCAAATCCAGGACATAGAAGACAAAAAGACAATACAAAAAATCAATGAAACAAAAAGCTGGTTCTTCGACAGGATAAACAAGATTGATGGTCCCCTCGCTAGACTGACCAAGAAAAAGAAAGAAAACCCCAAATAAGCATAATCAGAAACACAAAAGATGAAGTCACATCTGACCCTGAAGAAATACAAACGATCATCAGAGACTACTATGTACACTTGTATGGCAACAAACTTGAAAACCTCAAGGAAATGGAGGACTTTCTATCATCACACAACCTACCTAGTTTGAAACAAGAAGAAATTGAGACCCTAAATAGACCAATAACAATCAAGGAAATTGACTATGTAATAAGAAAGCTACCTACAAAAAAAAGCCCTGGACCAGATGGCTTTCCAGCAGAATTCTGCAAGACATTTAAGGAGGAATTGATTCCAATCCTACTGAAGCTATTTCAAGTGATTGAGAAAGATGGAACCCTCCCCAAATCATTTTATGAAGCTAACATCACATTGATATCCAAGCTAGGTAAAGATCCAACAAAAAAAAGAGAACTACAGGCTAATATCTTTGATAAACATAGATGCCAAAATTCTCAACAAGATCCTAGCAAACCAGATTCAGCAACACATCTCAAAAATCATCCATTATGACCAAGTTGGCTTCATCCCTGGGATGCAAGGCTGGTTCAACATTCGTAAAACAATAAATATAATTAAATACATGAACAGATGTCAAAACAAAAACCACATGATTATATCATTAGATGCAGAAAAAGCTTTTGATAAAATCCAGCACCCCTTCTTGATAAAAACCCTCGAACATCTAGGCATACAGGGAACATACCTCAAAGTAGTAAAAGCCATCTACGAGAAACCCACACCCAGCATACTCCTAAATGGACAAAAATTGGAAACATTTCCCCTAAAAACTGGAACAAGACAAAGATGCCCACTCTCACCCCTCCTGTTCAATATAGTATTGGAAGTCCTGGCTAGAGCAATCAGAGACGAGAAGGCAGTCAGGGGTATCCAGGTAGGAAAAGAGGAAGTCAAATTATCTCTCTTTGCAGATGACATGATCGTGTACCTTGAAAACCCAAGAGAATCTGTCAAAAACCTCTTTACACTGATAAAAGCCTTCAGCAAAGTCTCATGATATAAAATAAATGTGCAAAAGACAATTGCATTTATTTACACCAATAATAAACAAACAGAAACACAATAAGAAGCACAATTCCATTCAAAATAGCCACACAAAAAATGAAATACCTTGGCATCTTCCTAACCAGAGACGTGAAAGACCTTTACTATGAAAACTACAAAACTCTGCTCAAAGAAATCAACAATGACACAAACAAGTGGAAAAATATCCCATGCTCATGGATTGGAAGAATCAACATTGTGAAGATGTCCATCTTACCTAAGGCAATCTACAGATTCAATGCAATGCCTATCAAATTACCAGCAACATTCTTCTCAGACCTAGAAAAAACAAAACAGGAGTTCATATGGAAACACAAACGACCAAGAATAGCCAGAACAATCCTCAGCAAAAAAAAAAAAACATTACCTGACTTCAAATTATGCTACAAGGTATAGCGTCTACAGCAGCATGGAACTGGTGTACGAGGAGACACATGGAACAGTGGAATAGATAGAAAATCCAGAAATAAACCCAAATACCTAGAAACAACTGATCTTTGACAAAGCAGACAAAAACACCCTATTCAAACAAATGATGCTGGGAAAATTGGATAACTACATGCAGAAAAATGAAACTTGATCCTTATGTTTCACTATATACAAAAAATAATATTAAATTAAAGAATCAAATGTCAGGCCTGAACCATAAAAATCCTAGAAAAAAGCCCAGGAAAAACTCTTCTGGACATTGGTCCAGACAAATAATTTACAACTAAAAACCCAAAAGCAAATGCAACAGAAACAAAAATAAGTGGAACTTAATTAGAATAAAAATCTTCTACACAGCAAAAGAAATAACAGAGCAAATAGGAAACCATGAGAGTGGGAAAAGATACTCACAAACTTTACATCTAACAAACAACTAATTTCCAGAAACTACAAAGAACTCAAATCAGCAAGAAAAGTGCCCCATTAAAAAGTGGGCAAATGATGTGAACAGTTATCTCTCCAAAGAAGATATACAAACAGGGAACAAACATGAAAAAAATGCTCAACATTACTCTTCATCAGGAAAATGCAAATTAAAACCACATTAAGATACTACCTTAAACCTGTCAGAATCGCCATTGTTTAAAAATCAATGGTGGCACAGATGTGGTGAAAAGGAACACTTATATACTGTTGGTGGGAGTGTAAATTAGTACAATCTCTATGGAAATGGAGATATCTCAAAGAACTAGATGTAGATCTGAGACAGAAGACAGCTAGAGAAAGGCTAGGCAGACAGACAGGTGAGTCTTATGGTAACAATGCGGGTGAACTCCTGGCAGGTCTCTTAGACTCAGCATTGGTAAACAAGCTCCCTGTGAGCCTCTCAAGCTAGAGCTAAAGTCTTCACTGCTGGGATTGAAAAGCAACCAATCAGCTCATCATTAGTCCCTACCTCCTGCCGATTGGTCCTTAATACTGACCAACCAAAACAGCAACAGCTCACAACTAGTAGGAGCCAATCAGCTTGGACCTAGGGCTATATAAGCACCTGGTTTGGGCCCCAGATGGGCAACTCCTTCAGGTCCCCTCCCAGCAGGGGAGCTTTTCTGTCCTCTCAATAAATCCTGCTTACTCACTTTCTGGCCGCCCATGTCCCTCATTCTTCCTGGGCATGAGACAAGAACTTTGACCCTAAAGAGCTGCAGAAGATCATCAGAGTTGAAAAGTCATGCACCCCAGAGGCAGGCTTGCCAGCGGATGGAGCTGGTGAACCAGGAGAGCTGCTGGACAAAGGCAACACTCCAAAGCTGAGACACCCACGGGGCTAGGCTTGCCAGCCCACTGAACCAGCAACACTTTCAGGGCTTGGCTTGCCAGCCCATTAGAGCCAACACTCTCAGTGCTTTGCTTGCCAGCCCACTCCCCGCCCCCCCCCCCCCCACAATCACAACACTCCCAGGGCTTGGCTTGCCAGCTTCCCCCCACCCAGTCACAACACTCTCAGGGTTTGGCTTGCCAGCCCATTAGAGCTGACACTTTCGGGGCTAGGCTTACCAGCCCCTTAACGACTCTGGAGCTTGACTGGCCCATTGAGCTGACATTCTTGAAGCCCAGGCTGACCTGAAAAAATCCACATCAATGTGACCATTTGATCCAGCAATTCCATTACTAGTATCTACCCAAAGGTAATTATTTTAAAAAGACACCTGCACTTGCATGTTCATCGCAGCACAATTCACAATTGTTGGATTGTTTTAGTTTGGAATCAGACTAAATACCCATCAACTGATTAGTGGATGATGAAAATGTGGTCTATATATACTGTGGAATAGTATTCAGCCATCAAAAAGAATGAAATAATGTATTTTGGAGCAACTTGGATGGAATTGGAGAACATCATCCTAAGTGTACTAACACAGGAACAGAAAACCAAACACCACATGTTCTCACTTATAAGTGGCAGCTAAACTAAAGATCTCCAAAGACATAAATAATAATCTAATGGACATTGAAGACTCAGAAGAGAGAATAAGGGAAGGGATGAAAAAATCACCTATGGAGTGCAGTGTGCACAGGTGACGATGGTAGGTACATTTAAAGCCCAGACTTCTCCACTACTATACAGTGCAATCATGTAACCAAAAAGCACTGCACTCCCTAAAACTGTTAAAAATTTTTTGACAAATGCGTTGGTCATTGTAGGTCCTGGTTTTCCCCATAAAATTTAAGAGACAGCTTGTTCCAATGTCAAATCCTCCAGTGCATTAGCCTGGATCTTTTCTCCATTTGCATGGGTCCTCTTTATTTTCTCTCAACAATATTTTGTAGTTTTAAGTGTTGACATCATATATATCTTCCATTACAATTATCTCTAAATATATTTTGATCCAATAATATTAAATTTTAAAAATTTATTATTCTAGTTATTTGTTGCTGGTATATAGAAATATTGATTTTGTATATTGACCTTGTGTCTTTAGACTTTCCTAAATTCACTTATGTTCTAGTAGATTTTATTTTCTTTTTTATAGGTTCTCAAGGTTTTCTTCATAGTTAATCATGTTTGCGAATATGCAGTTTCACTTCTTTCTTTTCAACACGTATACCATCTATGTATCTATGTATGTATGTATGTATGTATGTATGTATCTATCTATCTATCTATTTTTGTCTTACTGCACTTCCTAGCATCAGTGATGCTACATTGAATAGACATTGTGAAAGTGGACATCTTTGCCTCATTCCTGATCTTAGGGGAAAAGCTTTCATTCTTCCACCATTAAGTTAGCTGTATGTTTTACCTAAATGCCTTTTATCAGGCTGAGGCTGGTTCATTGTATTTTTTGAAAAATAAATCATGAATGAGTATTAAATTTTTTTTTGAAATTCATTGAGATTATCATATGATTTTCCTCCTTTACTAGTGTGATGAATTACATTGATTTTTTAATTTAATTTTTATTTTCTTGAGAAAATAGAGAGAACCCACATAAATGCAGAGAGGGTCTCATTCTGTCACGTAGGCTATAGTGCAGTAGCACAGTTCTGGCTTACCACAGCCTCAACTTCCTAGGTGTAAGCAATTCTTCCACTTCAGCTTCCCAAGTAGCTGGCACTATAGGCTGGCTTTTTGTATCTTGTGTAGAGATGAGAAATCTCCATGTTGCCTAAGCTAGTCTCAAATTCCTGGGCTCATGATTATCCCACCTTGACCTCCCAAAGTGCTGGGATTACAGGAATGAGCTACCTCACCCAGCTTGATTTTTGAATGTTGAATCAACTTTTTATTTCTGATATAAACCCCACTTAGTCATGATGTGTTATCATGCTGAATTGTTTGCTGAATTTTAAATCAATTCCTGCTGAATTTGAGTACCATGAAAGACTTTCGTATCTATATTGATGAGAAATATTGGTCTGTAATTTTCTTTTCTCATAATATCCTTATATGGCTTTGTTTTCAGGATTATGAGTTATGGCAGTTGGAAGTGTTCCCTCTGTTTTCAGAAAATGTTTTAGCAAGAAAACTACCTAGGCTAAGGGTTATTATTAATTTACTTATAATAACAGATGTAGTAGTTATTAGATTTTCTTTTTTTTTCTAGAGGTCAGTTTTGGTAATTTGTACTTTTCAAAAAAATTGTCCATCTCATTTAAGTTGTTGAATTTATCATCACTAAACTGGGTTATTTTCTTATTATCCCTTTATGTCTTTAATATTTATATTGGTGTACCTTCTTTCATCTCTAGTAATATTCTCTTTTTTTCGATAGTATAGCTAAGTGCTTATCATTTTCATTGATCTTATCAAAGACCAACTTTTGGTTTTGTTGATTTTTTAAAATCTACTGTTGATAATGTTGTTTCACTTATTCTGTGTCTTTTCTTTATTTATTTTGGGTTTAATTTTCTCTTTCAGGTTTCATGAGGTGAAAACATAAATCATTGATTTTAAGTATTTTTTTCCTAACATATATTTAAAGCTATAAATTTTTACTTAGCTATAAATAAAGTTAATTAGTGTTCTGAAGTATGGCTATATCTTTGTAGAACATGTGGGTTATTCCAAGTTTTTGGCCTTTCACCATTGAATATTTCACCATTCAACTATAGACTTTTTTGTAGATGTTCTTTATCAAGTTGAGGAAACTCCCCTCTGTGTCTAATGTACTGGAATTTTTTTTTGTCACTAATGGATATGAATATTGTCAAATGCTTCTTTTGTATCAGTTCATACGATTATGTGGTTTTTCTTCTTTAGACTGTTACTATGGTGAGTGATACTGATTTGTGTTTGAATATTGCACTAATTTTGCTTTCATTGAATCAACCACACTTGGTTGTGGTGCATTATTCTTTTTATATGTTTCTGAATATAATTTACTACTATTTTAATGAGAATTTTTGCATCTGTGTTCATGAAGGCTGTTGTCTGTATTTTCTTTTTATTCTGCTGTCTTTGTTGGTTTTGGTAACAGGGTAATAGTGATCTCATAAAATGAGTTGCGAAGCCTTCCTCCTCCTAATTTCTGGAAGAAAATGTGTAGAATTGATATTGTTTCTTTTTAAAATGTTTTGTAGAATTTTCCAGTGAAACCATCTAGGCCTGGAGATTTGTTTTTTAGCTATGAATTCAACTTCTTTAGTAAAACTATTCAGATTTTATCAAGTGTAGGCAAACTTTTCTGTAAGGAGCCAGACAGTAAAAAAAAAAATTAGCTTTTGCCAGGTGCAGTGGCTCACACTTGTAATCCCAGCATTTTAGGAGGTTGAAGCAGGAGGATTGTGTGAGCCCAGGAGTTTAAGACCAGCCAAGGTAACGTAGTAAGCCTTTGTCTCTACAAAAATTTTTAAAAATATAACTGGATGTGGTGGTGCATGCCTGTAGTTCCCAGCTACTCGAGGAGTTGAGGTGACAGGATCACTTGAGCACAGGTGTTTGAGGCTGAAGTGAGCCTTGATTGTGGTACTGTGCTACGGCCTGGATGAGTGAGACACCCAAACACAAAAAATAAATTTGGCAGGTCATACAGAGTCAGAACTATTTAACTCTTCCATTATAGCACAAAAGTGTCTATACACCAATGTAAACAAGTAAGTGCAGCCAAGTTCCAACAAAACTTATTTTTGGCACTGAAATTTGAATTTCATATAATTTTCAAATGTCACAGAATATTTTTTCTAACCATTTAAAAATGGTTTATCACCTGATCAGTTTCATCTTGAGTTAGTTTTGGTAATTTGTGATTTTTTAGGAATTGGTCTATTTCATCTTAGCTGTCAAATTTTTGTTGGTAGAATTGTTCACAGTATTCCTTTATTTAAATACATTAGATGTCTGTGGGGTCTGTAGTGATATCTGTTTTTTCCCAGATGTTAGCAGTTTGTGTTTTATGTCTCTCTCTGTCAGAATTGACAGTTTACCAGTCTTATAGGTCATCACAGAAACAGCTTTTGTTTGGTTGACTCTTCTTTTTTTATTGCCAGTTTCATTTGTGTTCTCTGATTCTTTCTGCTTGCTTTGAGTTTCTCTTTTTCTAGATTCTTTTCACTTAGAAAAATATTTTGTATTTTAACTGACAAATACCTCATATTTTATATTATGGAGTACAGTGTGATGTTTTGATTCGTGTTTACATTATGGGATGATTAAATCACACTAATTAACAAATCCATCGTGTCACATACTTGCCTTTTTTTCCTACTTTCTTAAGGTGGAAACTTAGATTATTAAATTGAGACTTTTTTCCTAATAGAAGCATTTAGTATTATAAATTTCACTTCTAGTATGGCATTAGCTATGTCCCAAATATTTTGCTACATTGTATTTCCATTTTCATCCAGTTGTGTTTTTTTGTTTTGTTTTTAATTTCCTTGGGGTCTCTTTAACCCATTCAGAAGTGTTTCTTTACATTTAAAATGTTTACAGATTTTCCTATTACTTCGTTTCTTCAGCCTGATTTTAGTTCATTTTCCTCTTTTTTTTCTTGGTTTGCTTTTTGTTCAGTTCAAAATATTTTGTACTTCCTTTTGAGACTTCTTTTAAAACTTTAATTTTTTTAAGGCATTGTTAATTTCCAAGTATTTGAAGATTTATCTGTCTATTATTGATTCCAAGTTTAATTATATTATGGTCTGAGAACATAAATTTGGTAGGGTTTATTTTATGAGCCAGGATGTGGTCTATTTGGTGAATGTTTCTGTTGCAATTGAAAAGAACATGTATCTTCCTCTTTTGGGGTAGAGTGCTCTATTAATATCAGATCCCCTTGGTTTGTGTTGTTATTAATTTCTTCTGTATCCTTACTCATTTTCTTTCTAGTAGTTTCAATTAGTGAGACCAGGGTTTTCCAGTTAGGAAGATGTGGGGTTGCCACCTCTTTGCTGTTTGTTTATTTAATACATTATAGGGATGGTCAAAACAGCAAGTTTTCTCTAGTCTTTGAGGCCAGTGGCATTTGTAGGATTGCTGTCTCTCTGCTTATGTTTGTTCAATATAGGGTAAGGTTAATTGGTAGGACTCTACTGTAGTCTCTACAGTGTCTGGTATAAAAGAAGAAAGGCACTGCTTCTGCCTGTGTTAGTATAGGGAGTGGCAGTCTATAAGGCTCTGCCCTGTAGTCTCCACAGCACGTGGTGGGGAGGGAGAGGTTCCCTCTCACCAGTGCAGGTTGAGAACGATTGACAGGGCTCCAACTCACAGTTATCCTAATACCTGGTGAGATAGAGGGTACTGCCTTGTTAGTGTGGGGATGGTCTGCAGGGGTTTGCCCGTTTATGCAGTGCTTAATGGGGAGGGGTAAGTGTGTTCCCTGGTGCAGGGTGGTGACAGTTCACAGGACCCTACCCCACAGTTTCCACAGCACCTAGAGAGAAATTAGAAAGGTGCAGCCTCTTTCATGGTGTTCACCTACAGTAAAGCAGGCACAGTCAAAAGGTTTGTCAGTACACCTACCCTCACCCAGGGCTATTGGTTAGATAGAGTTCTTGGCTTTTAAAAAAAATTCTATCTATGACTATTGCTAATTCCAGATTGTAGGCTGTTTTATGGGCCCAGGCTAGGATTCATAGGAGGCACCAAAGTGAAAGTGCATGCTGGGATTCATGGATAGGTTATTCCTTGTGTCCTGGGGCTCCTAGTCAGTTGCCTTCTTTTCTACAACTTTCAGAGTATTCTGATAGTTGCTTTTTGTTCTTTCATTTTAATTAGCAGAATAGAGTTGAATGCACTTTCTGGTCTGAAACTGGATGTCCCTTATTTTCATTCTGAAGGCTTCACTGAGTGTGAAATTTTCCTTTCAGAACTTTAAAGATGTTTCCCTGTCTTCTTGGGTGTGCTTTTTTTCTGATAAGAAGTTATCAGTTATTTCCTATCATTGACTCTATATATAATGTATCTTTCTGGCTACTTTATATCTTGGGTTTTCTAATGATAGTTGTATTTGTTTTTTGTGCTTTAGGTTCACTGAGCTTATTTTATCTCTGTATTGATTTTGTCATCAAATTGGAAAAGTTTCTATTATGATTTCATCAGTTTGTTTCATGCCTTAATCCCTCTTACTTCTCTGAGATCTTACATGCATGCTAGAATACATTTTTCATAGGCAACTGAGGCACTGCTCATTTTTTAGTCTTTTATCTTACTGTATTTCATTTTGGATATTTTCTTTTCTTAACCTCTGATTGTCAAATCAGCTATTAACCTAGCTAGTGAGTTATTTATTCCATGTTTTTTAGTTTCAGAAGTGCATCATATCTCTCATTTCTCTTCTGAGATTTCACCATCTGTTCACTAATTTTGTTCACCTTTCCTTTAATTCCTTGAACGTATTTATATAGATGTTTTAGAGTCCTTGTTTTTGATAATTCTGTTCTCTGAGTCATTTCTGAGTCTGTTTTTGTTATTTTTTTCTCCTGGTTATGGGTCACACTCCCTGCATCTTATGTAGCTTTATTGTATGCTGAACACAATGCTGTGGTGTTTAGGTTCCAGACCTTACTGTATTCCTTTAAAGAGTTTTGTTCTGGCAGTTAATTTATTAGTGGTTCAATCTGGTTATTTTGTAACTTCGTTAGGCTTTTTTGGTCTAGTCTACAGTAAATACTATGTTAAGTTGTGGCCTGAGGTCTGGGTTGTTTTCCTTAAGTATCATAGCTGTGTTTGTTTTAGATGTCTGATAAGTTATTTTATATATTTTGTCTAATTTTATTGGTTTGGGCTTCTATAGCAGGAGGGGATTCATGACCAACAAGTAGAAGTAGTGTTGACATTTTTCAGAGCTTCCAAGTTGATTATAATGTGCATGCAAAGTTAATAAATAATGCAAGTTTTCTTGATAACAGAAAATTGCATTAATGTGAATTTGTTAGCTCAGAAAGAATAGTTTAAAGTTCGTTTTCTCACTCTCAAGTAATTTCTTTTTAATAGTTGTTAAGTATCATATGTAAGAATCCTTTCTGACCCTTCTAAAACTCTCCATCCAGAAAGTGACTATTTTTGTCAGTAAGGAGACTGTTTGAAAGGTACCCTTTTAGGGGTTGAGGGGTAGTAGCTATTTTCAAGGATAGTGGCATTACATCACATATTTTTGGATGAAACTAACAATGAACATGATTAAAGTATTTTTGTTTTGTTTTATAAAACTTTCCACTTCTAAGTTACTTAAATAAATGGTACACAGAGATGGCATGCCAGATGTCACAAAAGGATGCAGAAGCAGAACTCTTGACCTAAGTGATGAGCAGGAAACTGATTCCAGGGACTCTGGCTAACAGGAATGATGGTGAAAACACAGACGCAACTCGTGAAACTTGCATATAAGTAACCAACTAATTTGTTTCATATTGATATCTATTCACTCTATAGTAGTTGGTCTATAAACTCTAAAATCCAGGATCTTTACCTAAAAATTACTTTTGAGGAAAAATAAAAAGTACACACAAACTTTATCTAGTTGCATAGCAAATTTTATTTAGCATTCTTATGGAGTATACAAAATAAATACTTCGATAACTCAAATCTAACAAATTATGTATTTTTTTCCATAGGAAAGCACAAGGAGAAGGCACAAATATCAAGAGTTTCAAGAACTTCTGAAGGAAGCAAATAGTTTCCCCCAAAAATCCAACTATACACAATTCCCAGATTCATTTTATGAACCCCATCAAGATTTCACCAGTTCAGATATATTCAACAAGTCAAGATCTCCATCGTGGTATAAATACACTTCCACAGTTAATATGGGGACCACAGATTTACAAAGTTCTACAGGACTTTGGCCTGCAATTTCTCAGTTTACCCTTAGTGAAGAAACAGAGGCAGATATATATTCTTATGGCTTCATAATAATTGTCCTTTTGACGTTAGTATGTCTTGCATTATATTTTCTCTGAAGATATCAAATAAAATCCTTTTGATAATTTTTAAGGTTTCCAGTTCTTCACAGAAACGTTACATTCTTATTTCAGGGTTTCCTCCCAGACATTTTCAAGGTAATTGGCTTAAAAAAGATAATATATTTTAACAAAGCAAGTTCATAGACACTCTAAAAATAAAGTTGCTTTATACCAGAAATAGTGTCATGGTACAGTTCGGAAAATACGTTTCCGAAGTTTCAGATCACCTAGGAAATCTAGAAAGGAGTTTAATCTTTTGATCAAAGAGATAACTTAAAAATTAAAGTTAAAGATGATTTATTTTACAGAAAGTGTCTTACTGTTTTTATTTTCTTAATAGTGTTTCCAAGATTTTGGATGAGCTGATATTCTATATATATATCTTCTAAAGCACATTACTAATTGCTAGGTATATTATATAAAATGTGATTAACAGTTTGCTTACCTTACTGCAATATGGACATTCACCATAGATGATGTTAAAACTTTGTCGACTAGTCAGTAGTCCTCTCAACCACTGTAGATTTTTAAAAGAAGGAGCAGTGTCAGCATGATTTCAAATTACAGATACTCCAAATATCATTTTGTTTCTTTTAAAGTGTATTATATTTTTATTCCAGAAGAGTTACCTTAAGTTTGTTTTGAAAGAGTAAGGGTAACTTTCCTTAGCCAATATCACATTATTAATATGATAAACAACAAGGGAAAATATCAAAATGAAATTCAAAGTCTAACCCACTGATTTATACCAAATTGTAGGCCCCTTTAACAATCTGATGACAATTATGTATTTTCTGTACCCCCAAACAGACATTCACAAACAGACATTAATCACAAACTAACAACAACTGCTGTTAAGGATACCATAGTCTCTTGAAAGTTTAGGTCTTAGTTCTGGTCCTAATCACTAACAGTGGGTTAAATTCTCAGTCCACTGATTACAAACATGAACCAGTCAAGTTTTAAAAAGTAAATGAATATTTATTATTATAAAAGAAAGCACATGTTCCCTTAGAGTATTTCTGTAATTAGACCTGGTATTTTATTATTTTATGTAAGGTAAATTGGTGTATCTCCCTAAGTTCTCCATTGGTAAAGTACAGATAGCACTAACTTTCATCTCTAATCACAAAAGTAAAGAGGTGATATCAAGGAAGACTCTGAAAACTATTTTACCTCATATAAGCATACTTGATGGAAAGGTTGTCCACACTGGGAATTATTACACACTTGATCAGGAATGGCACCATCAAGTTGATAAGCATAGCAAATTCCACAATCCACAGCAAAATCCTTTGAAAGAAAATAAATATTTATAAGTGTATGTGCTTTACTTGATTTATTGTTGATATATTACAGTTGTACATATTTTGGGAGGACATATCATATAATATTTTTATATAAATATACAATGTGTAATGTTCAAGGTAACTACAATATCCATCACCTCAAATATTTACCTTTTCTTTGTGTTGGTAAAATTACAACTCTTTGAATACTTTTAAAATATACATAAAGTCAGATTAGAAGGGTAAGTAATATGATATAGACAGAACTAAATTTTTATAACTATAGTTTTAATAAAGGTAACAATTGTAATATTTTAGGAAATACAATCACATCATTATTAATATACCTAGCAGAGCTATTTTAAGAGTGTTTCCTTTCTGATTAAACAAATATACACATATATACTAAAAAACAGATTCCATTTTTGTTTGGCAAGATATTTGTGCTTTAGCAATTTTCTAATATCATATATCAATATAATGTCCCAGTAGTATGTAAAGGTAGGAATTGACATTAGCTAGTAATTACTAAACTGGAAAATTTTGTAACTAAAAGAAAAATATCACTACTTAGTCATCTCCAACCTTAGCAGCTTTTGTCAAAAATCTGTTCTAAGTATTTCTGCAGTTCTAAGTACTACTTTTTTTCTAAGTGGTATCCAATTTTGAAAAACAGTACTGCATCCTTTGCAAACACTTCTGTCAAGTTAATCAGAATGTTATCTCAGCCATCCATAGCAGTAGTATAAAAGATCTAAACATCTCATTAGCTACTTTGGACCTTTCCCCTTTTTTTAATAATAAATGTCTGTCATTAATGACTACACTGCTGAAAACCATGAAAAAAGTATACAGTTGACCTCTGAACTTAGGTTTGAAGAACTGCGTAGAGAATGTGGAATCTGCATGTATGTGGAACCCGCTGATATGAAGTGCCAGTTTTTCTCACGTGTGTTCCACAAGGTGACTGTGGAGCTTAAGCATGTACAGATTTTAGTATCCTTGGGTGGTCCTGGAACCAATACCATGCATGTACCTAGTGACTACTGCTACTTGTAGGTTCATAAGTCTGTGTTGTAACATTCTTTCAATATCCTCCTTTTTCAGCCTCATTTTTCTCTGAGAAAAAGCATTTAAATTTGATTATATTCCAAACAGTGCTGTTTGGAATATAAAAGCACTGATACAACTTACAGATTTTTCCAGGATAGCACGAGGAGGAAAATCAATTTCTAAAACATCTTTCAAATTTTGTAACAGACTATTTTCTGAATCCCTGAAAGCATGAGAAATAAAAAAATTCTGCTATTGACTTTGTAAAATCATAGAAAAGTTAACAATTATATTACCAAAGTACCTACCACAAATGTATGTTTCGGCTCAGCTTAATTCCCAGCGGTTTTATCACTTCAGATTAAAAAGAAAAAGTTTAATAATTTAGGGTTTGTTACTGCTATTTTGTAAAACCGCATTTGGTACAAAATTTTTTTCTTAACTACTTGATTAGAAAATCTAAATTATGTTTTAAAAACTCAGAAGAATACAGTTCAGAATGAGACATTTTTATTTCAAATAATTACCAAAATAACATTTTCAAATAATCTTTTAACAGTAGTAAACAAGGATTCTATGACTCTGTTAAAAAAAAAAAATCATACCATGATCAGCTCCAAGAAAGCAGCACTCAGGAAGCATAGTAGGATGCCTGGGGTCTACCTCTATATTTATGGAAACATTAATCCCTAGAATGAAAGAAGACTAAAGTTTTTGGAAGTAGAAGAGTTTATCAAACAAGCCAATAAAAAAGAGCCTGGCTATGAAGTTCACTGTATACCCAAGGAGAGATTAATCAAATGTTTTATAAATAGGTTTTTATAGAAGTCACTATATCACTATAATTTAATCAAAAGTAGAAATTTTGAAATTATGATTATTATTAAAGATTCAGGAGCTCTAAGTTTTAAAAATAAGAGCCAATCTACAAATTAATATAATTAATTTAGATTGGAATTCTGTCCAATTCTATTATAGTAAAATTTAAATACAAATTTTTTATGGAGTGATAAAGGTATCACAAGACACACATTTAAGAAGCGATCTAAATTACTTTTCATGGCTTTCTTGAAAAGTTTATATTTCATAGAATGATGATCAAATGTAAAAATACCAGAAATACAGTAAATGGTAAAATTTAACATGTTTAAGATTCAAGCTTTATGAAAATCTATAAAAACTTTTTCTTAATTCTTGTAATTTAACAAAGGATTCAGTTTATATTTACTTGAAAATTGTTCATTTAATAACAAAAACAACTAGTTTTGCAGGATCTTAAAAAAAGCTATTTTTACTTGGCATTAAATTCTTTTACACATTGTATACAGGAGTATAGTACAAATTTCAGAAACTTTACTTCTGTTTTTGAAAGTACATAGTTTAATTGTTTAAGGTCAATTTGGATTTCATTTTATAGTACAAATGTCTTGATAAATTCTATACATTATAAAAATAAACCTTTCGCCAAGGGTAGCAACGACATACTTTTATTATAAATCTGGCAAAAAGAAGTAATTGAAGTAAAATATCACTACAGCCGTTCAATGAGGAAAATAAAAATACAAAACTTTATAACCTTATATATTAATGCATTCTTTACTATGAACACAAATTGCCTGTTAGCCTTTAGCAATGTCATCAAAGCTCTAGAAAGTACTTTCTCTTAAGATGGCTATATTAACTAATCTTTCAATTAATTTGTTCAAAACTCAATCTTAAGAAAGCAAATCAGTGCTTGAATGGGGGGAAAAAAGGAGCTAAAGGTAAATGGAGAGGGAATAAAAACCAAGCTGTTTATGTTGAACAATGAAAAAAATAGTAAGAAGTAATCATAACCTGATAAGAATAATTATTTCAGTGGGGCTATGGAGATAATAAATTACTACGTTACTTAGGAGAAAATATTTACATTCTTAATATCCACTTGTTCATAAATGTATCATTATTTGGTTAATTATTCCACGTTAAATACTGTGAGACATTTCAAACCAGGAAAGTAACAACACTATTTGTAGAATTGCTGTGAAATTATACTTTCTTCTTCTCATAATAACATGTCACTTTGTCTCCAGATAATCTGTATCATACCAAGGTATAAAGTATAAAAACTGCTCACTAGTCTGGGTATGATTCATATCAGAGTTTCAAAATATCCTCCAGACTATATGCCTTTCAACAGCATACCTATTTATTCTAGAAAAAAAAGAAAAGAGATAAACTGGTACCTTAAAACTAGCTATGGTATTTAATGTGAGCTCAAATATAGTTTAAAATTCCTAAATCTTGAAAAAGGTTGAACTCTAAAACTTTGTTTTTAAAATACTTAATTTATTTCATAGTAATGAAAATATGATAACATTGTAAGGATATTTATGGTTATACCACATCTAATTAATATATTTATCATAAAGAAAATACTTTATTTTAAATTCTTATTTTGTGGTTTTTGTTTACTCTTCAATGGTATGGTCCATTTTAAATTATTTAATCTTCCTCTATGTTTTTTCCAGAAAATATTCCCAGATCTGTTCACACCAATCTTGTCTAAATTTCACAGATGAAGACTTCATTATTTCGAATTACAGGGTTTTTTTCTTCTAAGTAACATAAGTTTTACCTGCTCCACTATTTCTGTGTTAATTAACAGCTAATTAAACACTACCTCTGAATGTGATTTCCACTGAATCATCACCTTTTATAATGAAACACCTCAGTACTTACTTGCCCTTTTCACCTAAAATATTTACATTTAAATGTGTAGTCATAAAAAAAATTACAGTTCATCCCAGAAAGTTTTATTAGTTGACTTCATACAGAGAAGTCTAAGAGTTCAACCATCATTGTTAGATTCATTTCCATAAGTAATACAAAATAAAATCAAACACCTAAAATCAAACCCCTAATCCTTTTTCCCTACCTAATGCAATTCTGCGTGCTGTTGCACTCCGTGGAGGATTTTCTGGCTCAAGTACCCAGGTCTTCTCATCGATTTCATCCATAACATCCCAGAATGTCTTCAGTGATTCTAATGCTGCCAAAAACTGACTATGAATGCTTATTAAGGAGCTCTGCAAAGAGATGAAAGCTGAATAAGTTATATGGCACTCTACCAATAACAGATAATCTTTCACTTAAAATACACTCAATTTAGAAATTTTAAGCTCTGCTTCATTTCAGCTAGAAAGTAGACACCAGTAAACATGTCTTCACTTCCTATAGCATCAACAAGATTATATTTATTGACACTAGACTATATACCGTATTAAAAAAGAATGTTTTAAAAATCATTTATTTTTATTATAATGCACATTATACTATATATATATGAAAAGTAATTAGTAATAAAAGGTAATATGTATGTACTTTAAATACATAATATATCTCATACTGAACATAATGTCTATATAGTTTTAATATGAAAATAATCTTAATTTCATTTTTGCTGCAGCAATCAAGTTAAATTCGCTATTTGTAATTTAATTATATTAAATATTATTAATGGATAACTTTGCAGACCTAATTAGGCAAAGAGTATATGAAAGGGTTTCACATATGATTAAAGGAGTCAAACAAATTACAAATGAATTTTTTCCACGTTTAACTTTTAGTCAATCTCTGACTTCTGTATTTCATACATTAATCCTTTATAGAAATTAGCTTAAATATATTTTAATATATTCTCACTAAATAACAAAAAGTAAAGCCATCACTGGTTTTATTTATTTATTTGTGAAGCAGGATATATTGAGAAAATGAGAAGACAGAAAAACTCCCACGGGTGAAGGGTCCTAAGAGGGTTGCCCACCCTCACTGATTTTAAAAATCAATTTATATTTTTATTTTTAAACAAAGTCCAGAGTTTCTCATAAAATAATGTGGTATGTTTAAAAGAACTATTTATTGAACACTTTTTATATAAAAAGCAATTAAATCTAAGTTTATAAGGGTTTAATTATTATTCCAAATAAGAAAAACAAAGTCACTGAAATTGCAAATGTATTCATCTGAAATAAACGATTGTATCAACAATCCAAGGATATGATCTCCCCTAAGATGAAAAGGAGCCACTTCTCTAAACCTGCATTTTGTACCTATGCACTTTAGGATGCCATTTCATTTCATCACTTTGGTCAGGTTTACACTTAGATGAATTCATGGCTCAGTTTCACTTCTACATACATTTTTTTTTTAAAGTAGGCAGGGTGTGGTGGCTCAAACCTGTAATCCCAGCACCTTGAGAGGCAGAGGCGAGCGAATTGCCTGAGTCCAGGGGTGCGAGACCAGCTTGGGCAACTTGGTGCGACCTCTTCTCTACAATATATCAAAAAATTAGCTGGGCGTGGTAGCGCATGCCTGTAAGTTCTGGCTACCTGGAAGGCTGAGGCAGAGGATCGCCGGAGCCTAGCAGGTCAATGAGCGGGTGGCCGTGAGTATGCCACTCCACTCCAGCCTGGGCATCAGAGTGAGACTTCGACTCAAAAAATAAAATTAAAAAGTATAAGAGTAGGAACCAGACCTTAATGTCTGAAAAACAGCCTTTTTGGATATTGAAGGTAGAATGTCTATTACTCTTCAGGTGTATTATACTTATCTACAAGTTTAGATGATGGAATCCAAAAATCAGAAAACTAGACGCTCAAGGAACTAGTTTTTTAATCACTACAATAATGTGTCTCTGTCTCTTCTTTTTTTTTCTCTCCATTTCTACACATGAGTATTTAAAATCTGCAATTACCTATTTCATTGTATACCCAAGAAAAGCTTAGCATCCTCCTAAAAAACATAAAATGTTTTCACAGTGGAATCTTTTATTTGAAGTTTATATCTCCAATCACATTGTCCATTTCTCTTAGGCATAACTGCAAATAAAATTCTATCTCTGCATTTTGAACAGAAAATAGAAAATTTCTTTAAAAAAAGAAAAGGAGAAAATAACAAAAAACAAAACAGCCCTGGAACTAGCAGTTACTTGGTAATTATATAAAAAGTGAGTTTTAAATCGTTAAAGCCATTACACAGTATTTTTACATGTCAGATAAGCATGTAAAAATAGCCACATTACACAGTAGATAGCCACATTACACAGTACTAGATAGCCACATTACACAGTATTTTTACATGTCAGATAAGCAAAAGAAAAGCCAAAAAGGTGTCAGGTGGAACAGAAATATTTTTCTTAGCAATTTCAATAAAACAGGGTAGACATGAAAACTATTATATCAGTAAGCTAGGTGATAAATCAACAGTTTCTTCCTCAACTGCTTATTTTGTCCATTAAATAACTCACAAACCCTTATTTTGAATGTTTTCCCCTAACTAAACTGAAAGAAACATTATTTCCACATTTAAAAATACTATTATTCTATACATATCACTGTAAATGCCAAGGAACACTATGACCAAAATTGAAGTCAAAGTTCAATAAGTGTTTTGCATAAAAATGAGTTATCTAAAATATTTTTTCAAAAATAAAAATAACCAACTTCTCATTTTGTAATATAAGTCTCACAGCTCACCAAAGGTGCTGTGCTATTGTTTTAAATCTTGTTTTTTTTTTTGTCTTTTTTGCCAACCTCTAATGTGCAAAGTAAAATGAAAAAATTTTCAGAAAAAAAGTGAGAACACTAGTATTAATAAGACAACATTAAAATAAAAAGTGTTGATGAAGATGTAAAGCAACTGACCTCACATATACTGTTGGTAAGATGTAAAATGGCACATTGTGTTTGAAAGGATCTGACAATTTCTTAAAGAACTAAATATATTCCTACTTAATGTCCTAGCAATTTTACTCCAAGTGAAAATGTATGTTCATAAAAATACTTTTACCAAAATGTTCACAGCAGCTACATTTATAAGTGCCAAAAGCTGGTAACCATCCAGATGTTCTTCAGTGGAAGAAAGGATCATCCCAGATATTCATGCAGTGGAATACTACTTAGGAATAAAAAAGGAAATAGCTACTGATAACATGTCACAACATGGATGAATTTTTAAAACATGCTAGGTGAAACAAGCTTATGTACAAAAAAGTACACACTATATGCTTCTGTTTATATGATATCTAGTACAGATGTAACAGCTCTGGTGAAGAACACCAAAACAATAGGGATTTACTGGGAAGAGACAAAAACCCTGTGAAGATAATGTTCTGCATCTTTAGTGTAGATTGCACAGGTGTATCTATTTACTGGAACTTACAGAACACTTAGGACCTTGCATTTTATTGTTTCCATATTTTACAAAAAACTGAACTCTAATTAAATGTCTGCATGCGAATGAAGTTTGAATAAACTATTCTGAAATCTGCAAATTACTTTGAAAGGCACTAGGAATCACATGGATTTATGGATGTAGGGTTGAATCAATGGAAAGATACATGATAAAGCAAGTACAGTAAATGTTAGCTATCCAATCTAGGTGGTGTACATATAGTATTCACCATATACATTTTCAATGTCTCTCATATGTTTAAAAATTTATAATAATCGGAGATGCAGAAGGGGTACAGGAAAGGGGGAAGGGTGGAGGGATAAAAAAATCACCTATTGAGTATAATGTGCAAAGGTGGACTGGTGGGTACGCTTTTAAGTTCCAGGCTTCTTCACCACTGTGCAGTACAACACGTAACTAAAAACTATCTGTACTCCCTAAATCTACTGATATTTTAAAAAAAGAAAATTTGTAGTAAAATATCAGAGGGAGATCACTCTCAAAAATATTAAATAGATAATAAATAAATATTAAATAAATTAAAATAATAAATAAATTATATGTGAGCTATTTAGTATAACTTAGAAAGTTAATCCAAAGTATTTTTTCTGGATTTGTTTATAGACTAATTTGTTTTCTAAAAATTACATTAAAATTTCATTTTTTAAGAATACTTAATAACTAGCCTTGTTACATAAATCTTCAAATCTATATATTTAAGTAATATTTAAAACTCTAAAACAACACAAATATGTATTCCTATTTCTTTTAAGAAAAGCTCAAGTTATAATCTTGGCAATGTCTAGGACAGGCACTCTTAACCAGAGAATCTTAAATGGGTTAAAAAAAAAATACGTTCTCTAACTTCAAGTAAGATTAGCATTTCCTTCAACTATGGATATAGATAACAAACCACGGAAATATTAGTACCTGCAACTTTCTCTACAGTAAAAATCATACTGGAATCACTTAAGGAATTTAAACGTTAATATACAGCCTACTCCCAGGTATTCCTTTTCTTTTTTTTTAGATTGGAAAATATAGCTTATTGAGAAGTATATTAGAGAGGAGAGTCACCTCCCCAAGGTAGGGGAGAGGGCCAAAGATAAGAAAACAAGGCAGTTGCTCTTTGCGCCATCTAGGAACCCACGGAGGCCTGTTGGGAACAGGACTTCTAAGAGGCAAATACTTCTGGAAGGCTGTGGTCCAAAGCCATTTTTGCTGGCTATAAGCGAGGTCTCTGGTACCAAAGGGAGCACACAGCTATTCTCAAAATTGAACGTGTTTATCCCCGAGATGAAACTGAATTCTATTTGGGCAAGAGATGTGCTTATGTATATAAAACAAAGAACAACACAGTGACTCCTGGCAGCAAACCAAACAAAGCCAGAGCAATCTGGGGAAAGGTAACTTGGGCCCATGGAAATAGTGGCATGGTTCCTGCCAAATTCTGAAGCAACCATCCTGCTAAGGCCATTGGACACAGAATCCATATAATGCTGTACCCCTCAAGGATTTAAACTAACGGAAAGTAAATAGAAAAAAGTGGATTTGTATTCTTGTAAAAAAAGAAAGAAAGAAAGGAAACATGGCAGCCATAGCTCAAAGAACACATGGCCTTGTCACTGCTTAACAAAAATGGCTAGTCATTCCTTCTTTTGTTTTTTTCTGAGTCAGAGTCTTACTCCATTGCCCAGGCTGGAGGGCAGTGACACATTCACGGCCACCCCAGCGTTGACCTGCTGGGCTCCAGCAACCCTTCCACCTCAGCCTTCCCAATAGCCAGAACTATAGGTGCACTACCACGCCCAGCTAATTTCTTGATTTACTGTAGAGACGAGGTCTCATCAAGTTGCCCAGGCTGGTCTTGAACCCCTGGAGTGAGGCAGTGCTCTTGTCTCAGCCTCCCAAAGTGCTGGGATTACAGGCTTAAGCCACCGCGCCCAGCCAAAGAAATCTGTAACTGGTTGTGATCAATTAGTTGTAAATACCACAGAACTTGGACCAGCCCGAGCCATGCCTTTTCAATTGATCTTGATTCAATGCAGCCTTTGGTACTGGGACTTTTAAAAGTTTCCCAAGTGATGCTAATGTGCAAATTGGTGGAATTATGAAGTCAGGCAAGCTTGTTTCAGAATGTTACCAGAGTCATACTTCTATAAGATACAGGAAAAAAGGCAACTTTAAGGACATTTTCTTCATAACTTGGCCTTTTGTTGTTAATGTTTAAAATAATATTTCATCTTATTTTTGTAGTAAATTTTGGAAATTTTGACTATACATTTGTAAAAAATAAAACCCATTTTACAAAATTAGAGTTAAGGAAGAAAACGTTTTATCTTCAACTTAAAAGAGTTCATTTGTAACTATATTCTTTGAACAAACTATCTGGAGCAAGCATTAAAGAATGCAAGTCTTCACTTAAGTTATAAAAAATTAAGCAAATATTACATAAATGAATTCTAATACAAATCAAACAGCAAATGTGAATAATGTGTCTACTAAGTATTATACTCTATACTACATACTGTTAACATTAAGAAGTTATAAGGTGCAATACAGTATGTTAAGATCATAGACTAATCAAATCTTGAGTCCCCTTCCTGGCTCCACCACTTAAAGTTAGTTGCAACTTTCTCAGCAAGATACTTAATTTCGCTTAGCTTTTGTAACAGGGAAACAGTGTTAATCCTCACATTTGAGTGAGATAATGTATAAAAAACACTAACTTCTTAACATATAGTAAATGTATAAAAATTGAGAGTCATTATTATAAGACATACAGTCCTTGACCTAGAAAAGTTCACAGACTAATGAAATAACAAATAGGAAAATATCTGTGCCATGTTAGACAAGGGGTTGATACCCTTAATATGAAAATTACTGAAAAATCAATAGAAATGAGCAGATGCAAATAGAAAAATGGGGGATAAAAACAATTCCAATAAGAAAAAATATACATGATCAAATAAAAAATAACCTCATAAGTCTGGAGATTATTTTTCTAATTGCAGAGCTTTGGAGTAAGAAAAGGAAATAGGCAAAGCCTCAAAATTAAAGGATGGTTTTTTAAAAAAAATGAAGTATCCTGGGTGGAGTTCTGAATTCTCCAAGGTAGCTTTTCCTTCATTAACTGAGATAGCTTAATCCCAAGGTTTGGCTTCTCTTCTACAGCACTCTCCTTGTTCGTTACTGCTTTATTTTTATTTTCTTTTTTGAACTTTTCTGTATATCCTATAACATTATTTTTATAAGCATAAAAAATCATGTGTATAAATAGAAATAAATGGTCTGTTAACCATTCTTTCACTTCAAAATGTTCATAGCATAGTGAAAAATATATTAAATTCAATGAGGTTAATATTTTAAGCATGCATAGGATTATGTTGAGTTCTCTGATACAAAGATAAAAGCACCCCGTTTGTAAGGAAGTCACAGCTCTAATCTTGATGGTAAAAAAAGTATTTGATCTTAAGTAAGACATACTCAGTCTCTCTAAGCTTTAACACTGCACCTATAAATGTGGGTGTGCAGTAGATAACTTCTAAGGTGACTTCTAGCTCTAAAACTCAAGAATTCTAAATATAACTCTTTGACTGTTTGAAAATCCGTAAATTGGTAATGCCTTTCACTTAAAAGTGCTTATATTTCCATTCAAGATGCCAATTATAATGTACTCCCATTTATTTTCAATTCTTGTTTATAAACAGTTTGTATCAAATATAAATACCTAGCCAGTAAATACAAATAATGTATATTTAAATGATTTAAGATATAATAATCACTCCCCACTTTGATCAAAAGAACTTTCAGGCAGACACAGTGGCTCATGCCTGTAGTCCCAGCAACTCTTGTGGCTGAGACAGGAGGATCACTTGAGCCCAGGAGTTCAAGACCAGACTGGCTAACACCGCAAGATTGGTCTCTAAAAATAAAGTATTAAGTATTAGTCAGAAATAGTAGTCACAACTCTTAAAAAACAAAAGAAAGAAAAATTAGTCGAGGATAATGGTGTGCATCTGTAGTTCAGCTACTTGGGAAGCCGAGGCAGGAGAATCACTTGAATCAAGCAATCCAGGCTGCAGTGAGCTATGACTGAGCCACTGCATTCCAGCCTGGGTGACAGAGCAAGGTCATCGTCTCTCTCTCACTCTCTCTAAAAAGAAACTCAAAACCTTTTATATTAGAATAAAAAACTTGTATATGAAAATCAAATATTTGGATTACATTATAATTTATATCACCATGTATTTAAAGGAGAATTTTAAAATGCATTATATGACTAACATTATTATTTTAAAAATAGGGAAATTGCAATCTTATAAAAATTTTAAGTTTTTGAAGCAGGTTTGGAACCACAAATTGTTAGCAGGAATAGCAAAGCAACTACACAGCTTAAGTATGGTAAAGATCCAAAAATTACACCCATAATACTGCAGCTGGATTCACTGTCAAAAGAAAATACCATCCTTTTTTGCGCATACATACAGTAATAATTAATAATAAGATAATAAAATGAAATAGAAAAATGCAAGGCAGAAAAATGTTGAAGATAGAAGATAATAGAAATCAGCAGCAGAAAACAGAAAACCCATAAACATATACACATAAGGCTGATTGCCCCAAAAGCAATAAACTCTCTTACTGAGAAAAGTATCACAGAAACCAAGATAATGATGCCGAAGTCTCTCGTTAAGCCTTGGTGTGCTGTGAGAAAAGAGAGAACAGGATGCTAAGCAACATCTTGTCCTTAAAAAGTCCAAAAATCAGGTAAGAAGCATTGTGAGAAAGTTAAAATATATAAAACAAGATGAGAAGAAATGAGTCAAGTATATTCTACTTCAGCTGCCCCAAAAGGTTTAGTGCAAAGGCACACCAACCGCAACAGAACTTATCCACTTGTCTATTTTAATGTGGGGCAGGGCTGTAGGAAATAAGAGACACTATCAAACAAGGCAACTAGAAGACCACGTCCACGATAGTACAAGCAGAGGGAGTACAGAAGCTAAGTTTAACAGGAGAGATGTTCCCTCACATAGAGTCCAGTCTTCCAACAGTGAAAAGTAAAGGTCAGAAGAACAAAAAAAGTATTAATTGTAAGAAAAAAAAGAAAAGACATCTCCACATGATTTGAATAGAGCAGGCATAAAGATATTAAGAGATCAATCCAATATTAGGTTCACCTAAGGCACTTAACAGAATTATCTGCACCTAAATCAGAATACCCAGATTGTTCTGTATATGGGCTTCTCCATGAAAAGATCTGTATTTGGTATCTCTGTGCACCAAAAGTTTCTGAACACACATATCTGAAAAGATTTCTAAGCAAATCATTCAGGATGGTATTTTTGGCATTAAGTCTTGAGATCATGAACTATTAGAAAATCAGTCTGTTCAAAGGTCACCAGACCATGACCTCACAAAAAACTAAAAGTGTTATTCTATAGTTTTACTGAAAGCTATATTACAGCCTATTTTGGCAAGGTTTGCTAATTTTTATGCTGGAAGGTATGCATGAGTCAAGTGCCCCAATATTTAAGCAAGGCAAGGGTGGCTTATTCTTGTTCATGTTTAATAAATTAAATAAAACATTAGAAAACAGGTATCATTATTCTAAAGCCTTAAAAAGTATCACTTTTCTACTTATTGTTATAAAGCATAAGCCAATGAATAGAGAGGTAAATGAAGATTTTCTTATTAGCTCCATGACTCTCTTAGAGAAGATATATTTAGTAAAAGAAATTAGTGGTCTTGGCTTCCACAGTGTCATTTTCCGCTGAAGAATTATTTGCATACTTAGATCTAAATTCTTTAAAAAACTTTAGTACCTATCACTGAATGTTGAGAAACTTTTATAACATTCTACAAACAAATAGTACAAGTGCAGCAAGAAGTCAGTGCCTAGAGTCCACTGTTAGATAAGAGTCACAGAGAATTTGTCAAATCGTGGTAAGTCAAAGGAAGCTGATGGCAACTGTGAAGATTACAATTCTCTAGGGTCAAGAAAAATCATTTGAGAGAAGCCTAGTGCAGCCTTTGATTTATACTCTGATTTTAAAGAAGGCCAGTCAAGTTATACTGGTTAGGAGGTCATATATAATTGTATAGGTTTTGTTCACTTTTGAAAAACAAGTTAAACACAATGTAAAGCCAAATATCAGAATTTTTAAAGGTAAACTTCTGGGCCATAAGTATGATTAGTATATTTGGACCTTGTCCTACACATCTTTATCTGTGGTATATGACAATAACAATGACAGTTTGTCTGAGCTTGTGATCCCCTCAAAAAGGAAAGCCTGAGACAAGTTCATTTATTGGAAGTGAACTTGGGGAATGGGAATGGGGACTGGAAAGAGTGAAACACAGGAGAGAAAGTCAAAATAAGCGTGTACTTTCAAGCTAGTTATGGTAGTCAATGGGGGCTCTGTGAGAAGCTGTAGAGAAAGTTCAGAATTCCTGTCCAAGAACCAGAATCCGGAAGCATTTATTTCCTGGCTTCCATTCCTCACTGGTTAAGTTGCACTAAAGGGGTATTAATTCCCTCACATTTCCAGGTTTGTACATGTATGTATACCAAGCGACTCTCTCCCTGGGGCAAAGAGAGAGAGAGATACAGTGGTAGAGCTGAGGCAAGGTGTTCTGTCAAGATACACCACCAAGAAGCTGACAAGCTAGGTGGATGAGTAAACAGTGTGGCAAAGTAAGTGAAGTAGGAAGCCAGAATTAGATTCCGAGCCAAAAAGAATAAGACAAGTGACATAATTCAATCCTCTAAGAGATAAGTAAATACATTTTGAAAAGTTTTCCATGTGAAATCAACTTATATACAGCTTTATTATGGTAGTAAAAGTGTTAAGTCGGCATATATATGGGCTTTGAGTGTTTCTTATTATGTTCTGAATATGAGTACATTCTCAGGTATATGATTTGCAAATATTTTCTCCTTGTCTGTAGCTTGTTTTTTCCTTAACAGTATCTTACAAAAGCAGAAATTTTTAATTTTGATGAAGCACAATTTATCAACTTGTGAACCTTGTATCTGGTATTATATTAAGAAATCTCTACCTAGCCAAGGGTCACAAACACTTTTTCCAGTGTTTCTTCTAAAACTTTTAGAATTTTAGGTTTCATATTAAGTTTATAATCCATTATAAGTTAATTTTTTAAATATAGATCAAAGTTCATTATTGCATAAAGATATCCAATTGTTTCAGCACCACTTGTTGAAAGGACTGTCCTGCCTCCACTAAACTATCTTTGCTTCTTTGCTGAAAAACGTCTGTATGTGTGTGGGTCTGTTTTTTAATCCTCCATTCCAATAATCTATTTGTCTACCTTTATGAGAATATCATATTATCTTATAAAGGCAGACTTCTAGGTCTTGAATTAAGGTAGTGTGTACTCCAACTCTGTTCTCCTTTTTCAGAGTTATTCTGAAAGTGTGTAGGTCCTTTGCATTTCCACATACATTTAGAATAATTTTGCCTATTAAAAAAAAGGATTTTTATTTTTAATAGGATTGCATTGAATCTACAGATCAATTTGAGGAGAATTTTAATAGCCACATCCTGAAAATAACCCAATGCTCATCAGTAGGTAAATGGTCAAGATGTGGTTCATCCATAACCATTCAGCAATAAAAACAATGAACCATATCACAGGTGACAATATGGATGAACCTCAAAGATATTATGCTGAGGAAAGAAAATTAACATAGAAAAGTACATAAAATCATGAAAGATACTAAAAGAAATTACAGATGCTTCTACAGCAACAGAAAGCAGATCAATAGTTGCCTGGGGATTGGAGAAAAAATTAGGAGGGATAGGAGGGAGGAACAACAAGGAAGGAGGCAATGGGATGTAATAGAAATATATATCATCTTGATTGTAGAGATGGCTTCATGGTGTAAATATTTGTCAAAAATCACCAAACTGAAAACTTTAAATATGTTCAGTGTATTTCATGTCAAGTATACCTTAATAAGGCTACTTAAAAAAACACTCATTCTGATTTCTGGACAGTAATCATGTACATAGCGAATTATTTGCAATTGTTTTCTCAACAATTAGGAACTTTTAAAAAGCAAACAATATAGCAGCACTCATTAAAAGCAAGGACGAAGAAGGCAGAAGACTAACTGCTCATACACTCACCACTTACAGAATAAAATTTTATCACTTTTATATATAGATATATAAAATGTGTACATATCAGAAAAGGAAGGAGGAAAGATATATCTGGGAACTAAATGTTAGCTATTCCCCCTTAACTGTTATTAAATTATGTTAAACTAAGAAAGCACTTAAGCAGAAAAGTGTGAATACTGCCAATCTCAAAATGTAAGGCTTATTATCTTTAAAAGCATTTTGTTACTTTTATAATACCTGAATGAAGTAATAATGTCAGTCACTTAACCAGATCTTAGAGTATAATATCTTCATCTTAAGTACTATTATTTCCAGTATTTTAATAATTTCCACACAGTTCTGGAATGTGATCTTTTGTGCTCTGATGACACTTAAATTAATAGCATAATTTTCTGGTACTTCCAACAGTTGCTTTCGATTCTGGTTTTTTTATTCTTCCCTGTAATACTTGCAGATAAATTCTCTAATAATCATTTTTATCTTTATCTTTGGAGAATTCAAAAGGCTTCAGTAGAATAAGGAAATATTAAGAGATAAAACTTTTTAAGAAATCTAATTTCAATATTAATTGCAATATTTCCAATCAGATATCTTTAAAGAGGTGATAAATCTAACTATTCAGTTTATTTGATCTTACTTGCATACTTCATTGATGTACTCAACTCTTTCTACGGGCACATCTGCAACTGAACCTATTTAATCAAATGCTGTTATCTGCCAAGCAATCCATAAAGAACTTATCACCTCTTCTACACTTAAGTTGTTTTGACTATAACTGACCAATAATCACTTAAATATCTGTTACTAAAATATGTTAAAAAGGTATCTGCCAGAAGGGCCAAATGAAATAAAGTCACCTTTTGTGTAGTCATCACAGAATAACTGTAGCAATTCTGTTTTTTAAAAAAGAGAGAAGTTTGCCAAGTACATGTTGAAAATAAGTAGGCACCTCCAATCTTACCCTTAGTTATCCTATATTGTAGACTGCTTAAAAAAAAAAAAAAAAATCAAAAGCCAATTAGTGGGGGGGAGGGAAGACTAGCTTTTGTTCCAGTCAGGCTATACCCAAAAGAGAGTGCTACTATTCCTGGTGAAAAGAGTTAATTCTCTTATATTTCATCACTCACACCAAAAACAATGAAATCAGAAAATAAATGATCACAAGAATCTTTACTTAGATAAGGTCAAGACAATAGAAAGAATACCAGTCAATGTTACTCTCACAGCCAGAGCCAGGGAACTAACTACTAACAGTGACATCATTTAACAAATAAATAAATAAATGGTGTGGACTGCCTCTATTATACCAACTCCAATATTCTGGTTTGCTTCCCTACATCTATCTGCTAAATTAGGTTCACTTCTAATATTCAATTTCAATTTCAGCACAAAAAGATGGGAGGGAGAATATTTCCTAGCTGAAAGTATGAATATCTGTCAGTGACTCTAGTCGATTATATTTGAATTAACACTTTTTAATCACAGAAGTATCATTTCTGTCTTCAATCTACTGTACCTTTATTCTCAAAAGAGGTGTCTATTTTTCCAAAAAAACACACACACATACATACAAGCACAAGCACACCAATACCCACATATTCCAAATTAGCCCTTGGATTTTTTTTTTTTAAGTACAAGTAGACATATTGTACCAATTTACCAGACAAAGTCCTGACAAGAAGAAAACATGAGGTAGAGAATGTTAATAAATTGTATTTTCACTGAAATTAAATTTGTTTCACTAACATTAGCTAAAATAATCTATTTTCCAAAACTATTTTAAAATATAAAACACAACATTAAGAAACCATTTAGACCCTGATATTTGTGATTTTCTTTTACTTGGAACAGTTGCCATGTAAGAAGATTTTACTGAGATACTCCTAACCATATCATTAAGTATTAGTTCATTTTAGCACTAAAAATATATTAACCAATGAAACTGTCAAACAAAACCATATTTTGCTCAAAATTTCTTATATATGCTATTAATGGTACAGTGCATACATCTTTCATAGTCACATAACCTGGTGAGATTGACAGTCATATTTCATTAATCACCCTATTTCATTATTGAACATCAGAAAACTCTGTGATTGTTACATAAAAACAAAAATGCAACTTTAAAGTCTTTAAAATATATGTAATTCAATATATATAGATACCAATTATTTGTTGTTATGTAGATATTTACATATACACACAATATAACTGTATATGAAGTGATCAATTCTTTGTCCATATTAGCTCTCCCTATTTTTAGAGCTCACCAATTCACAGACTCACATGAACTCCCTATATCACTTTGTATATAAATTTGTATAGCACTTTTACAGTTCAAAAGGATTTTCCTACACAATATTTCAACTTACTCTCACATACAATCTATGACACAAATATGATTTCCCTCTTTTTATAGATTAAGTCCAATAATTCACACAAGTTTATGCACTGGTAAAGACAGAGCCAGGATTAATCCAGACTTTTAAATTCTGTGTTCTCTTTTTTACTATGCTACAATGATCCAACAGAATAAACTATGAAGCCCACCCTGAAGTCTTATAATAAAATCATATTAACATGAGCAGGTAAATTACTCAATGGACCTTAAGATGGTACTGTAAAGCATCTGATAACCTGTTCCACACAATTAGTCTCTTTGAGTGTTTAAATTCATGGAAGAGTTTTACCACTCCACAGAAGTATCACATGTCCTCACAATGCACAGATCTCAAATATTCTACAAAGCATAAATCAATTTTGATAATCTTATAAATCAACTGAAACTACAGCAATATAGTATCTTCTTCCTTGATCTGGAAAGTATATGACTGTCAAAGTCATATATTCAACTGCTCACTAAACAAACTTACTTAGAAATACCATAGCCGTTTGGGGGGAATGAGCTACCTTTGAATGAGCTATAACAACTTAGAAAACTCAGGAAATGTAAAAGTAAGATAAATGTTAACTCTAGGAATAATAAAAGCAGAGCGACAAAGAAAAAATAATCTTAGTTAACTACATAGCTTACATCTGCATAGTATACATATCTACTCACAATATAAACACTGAATATTATTATCAAAATTGCAATATAATAATTTGGGGAAAACAGGAAGATAGGATAGAGAGAGGATAGATGGAGAAAACAAATTCCTCATTATCCACAGTGGAAGTATAAATACAAGAGGTAGTATAAGTACAAGAGTATGTAATGACATAAAGTAAATACCAAAAGAATTGGCTCACAATTAAAAGTGTTTGACCATGGAGAAGGAGAAATAGGTGAGAAGGACCTAAGTAAATATAGAGATAACATATTTCCAGGTTGTGAACATATCAATTCTTCAAATGATGGATAAATTAAATTAAATGATGTAAATTTAACTAACTAAAACCCAAGTGATTCTTAGGATTATCTGGAATAATAAGTATACAGTATTATCAACTGTGTTTTTAAAAGTGAAATTTGTTAAGTTATAAGAATAGTTTCGGGAAAAAAAACTATCCAACAAGATCCAAATTCTAAAAAAAAGCATCATGGTGATTTTATATTTTCTTAATTTTGCTTGCTTATATTTCCAGTCCCCTACCTTTGTTTTTCTTTTTTACAGTCAATTAGGGTTACTTTTTAAAGAAATTCGAAAAAGAGGTGGTTAATAGGTGATGAGTCTACAGGTCATAGACTCCTTCACTCATAGTTTTTCTACCATATCACATATCCTCAATAGTTAATTTTCTTTGTTTTGATCCCTTTGATGTCTTTTTAGCCATACCAATGTAGCAACAAGACTGCCAAGAAAGCAAAAGTATATGTAATTAGCCAACTTAGAAGTGAACAAAAATCCAATACTATGAGTCCTCCTCCAAAAAAAGAAAGCAAAGGGGAAAACTGAAAGAAAGAAAACCCAGTTAGTCAAGAGAACTTCCACGGGATCCTTAGAGTGAATAATTGAGTTCGTTTGCCCCTGACATTGTGTTTATTTTAAAACAGAATTATTTTTCTTAACATATCTATAAAAGAGAAAAAGTTCACCATTTCCATATGCAGTACATATGAACAGAGGCAAAGGGCAGTCATGTGACTTGTTTGAAATAGCACAATTAAGTCAATGGCTGAACTGTAAACAGAACTTAGAAAGCCCAACTGCTAGTCTGCTGCTCTAACTAATGGATTATGCTCCCTGCTACGTAATAGAACTGTTTCCTTTAATTACAAATTCTTCATTCACCATCAGATTATCAGCCAGAGGCTGTATCATTAGTTTTGCTCTTCTTGGATTCGTGGCATTATTCCAAGAATATCAGAATTTCATGGTAAAAAATATAAAAACCACTGCTTATTGCACTACACCAAATCTGAAAATTCCAACTGCCCATGGTAAGGATACTTAATAGCACATTTACAGGTAGAACTGCAATTTTAACCTCCATTTATGCTTGGTCTGTGACCTAGACAAGATGAATTTTGTTTTTATATAATCATAATATCAGTGCACTTAAAATATGACATTAGGGCATTGTATAGTATCATGAGTCAACAATATTCCCATATATGACCTGTATGCAAAAGTCTAAAAGGACTGTAAAAGACATATTTTTTGAACATTTGTGATGTTCGGAAGTAATAAGATAAAATAATGAGATATTCTTGTAGTTCATGCTAAAATCTATAAAAGAAAATTTACGGAGTAAACAAAGTAAATATCTGAAAAGAGGTGTTTAGACAGTTGTCTTTGAGAAGCACTTTGTGTTTCTTTGGCACATATCACGGCAGCAATAGTAGCAGCAGCCTTGCCCTTGGTGCTGATTTCTTACTACTCTAAATGTCTCCTCTGAGCCAGAATACACTGGCTGTTGCTGATCATGCTGTGAGACACCTGCACTGGCTACTAGGCTTGTCATGACGCACAAAACCCTACCATCTTCAGCTTGACATTGTGCAAGTTATAATTATTCATCCAAATGAATATGTCAGAGCAGCAGCAGCAGACCTCTCATCAGAGCAAAAGAAAAATACATCAAAACATTATCAACCCAGCAGGAAGACAGGGACCATAAGGAAAATTACCCATTTTTAATATGGATGCCACAAAGCCATGTCTATTATATTACAAAAAAAAAAAGGAAGAAAAATAAAGATCTCCAAGTTTAAAGTCCAGAAACACTGAATTCAAAGAGCAATTGTGAAAACGCAGACAAGGATTTTTAAAAATTCAATTATCTGAAACCTACTTAGTCTCTTAAATATAACTTTGCTATTAGACTGTAATAGTAACAGTTATGTTGCTTAAGAACAACTATTTAAAAATTGCTAAAAACAAAACAACAAACCTCCCACAAACAGAATTGTTTCCAGCCAGTCAATAAGAAAAGCTCATATATAACAAAGAGATCTCATATTGCTTATTTTCAAAACATAAAACCAACATTCTTATCATCTCTAATAGACTCACAGAGTTCATACTTCTGGTACCACCAGCAAAATTCTAATGATGTACAGCTAGACTCTTATAGGTAAATAATATTTTCGAAAACTTTCTAAATTGTAAAGACATGTGTTAAAAAAAAAAACAAAAAACCATGAAATGACCCCCAGACCTCCACAAGTGGAGACACATCAAAACTGTATAAGCATACAGAAAACAGGCAAGTCTAAATACAGATTGCTATCTCATACTTAAATGCTTAAATAGAAAAATTATAACTTTTAGAACTATAGGAGAATGTATTTTCAGAAAAAGATATGAAAGATTTTCTTCTTTGAGACACAAAAGCAGAAACCACAAGGAAAAAAATGATAAATGTAACCGCACTGAAGTTCAACTTCTGTATGACAAAATACATCATATACAAAGTTAAAAGACATGCCAAAGGGAAAGGATATTTACATCCCTTACAACCAACAAAGAATTAGTATTCAAAATATAGAGGGAATGTATACAATAAAAGAAAAAGACATGAACACAGTAATGATGACCGATAAGAATTAAGGTCAGACTAAGAGCAGACTGAAACTTGGCAAAGAATTGGGAAAGTAAGAATTACTATGCATTGCTGGGTAGAAGAATATAAACTAACACAACCAATTTGGGAAGGCAATTTGGCAATATATAGTAACCTCAAAGAAGCACATTCTCTGAAATCCAGTATTTTTACATTCTAGGAAAAAGCCACACTAAAAGTCTCATTCGTGTGCACAAAGAAATATGTAAGGGTGATCACTGCAGCAGTGTTGTCAGTAATTGTGAATAACCTTATCAGTGGGACAAAGGATAAATCAACTGGTTGATTGACATAATGGGATAAAATAACTCATTTAAAATAAATGTATTAGACAAACATAAATTAGTGATAAATCACTGAAATATTATATAAATAAAAGTTAGACTGTAAAGATGGCATAAACAAACGTCAAAAATATGCATGAATAGCATACACACCAATTTCAGGCAAACAGTTACCTGTTTAGAGAGAGAGAAGCAAATAAAAATGAGTTACAGAAAACAAGGTGGAGTCCTAGCTGTTCTTAAAACATCTTATTTCTGAAAGAGGAAAGAAAAAGATATATCTGAAGTAAATGTGACAAAAATATTAACAGCTATCACATTTGAGCTGTGTATAAAAAGGTAACTTAATTTTTATCTGTACTTTGCTAAGAATTTCAGTGTATTCTATAATTTAGGAGAAGAATTTAAGATCCAATGAGACCTAAAACTTGAATGTGAATTAATAGTATAAATACTTTATGCTTATATAAACAAGGCACTGAGCTGGTATTAAGTAGGGATACAAAATTTAAAAGAGATTACCTTCAAAAATTTTCCAGTCACCTGAACGTCACAAACTAATTTTGTTATATGGCAGAATAAAGTAAATGCTAAACAATATTGTTAATGTCTAGAAGAAAAATTTTGGAGTTATCATCATAAAAAATACTAAGAAACTCATCCACTTTGGAATTGTGATAAATATTAAGTTTAATTTAGAGATAACATCTGGAAAGAGTAATACAATCCAGATTCAATATTTTCTCATGAGCTCACTTAAAACATAAAGATTAACAAGCCTCCAGAGTCAAATAAAAAAATGTACATTAAAAAAACAAGAAAGCTATACAACTTATGCATAATTCTGATTCTTTAAAGGAAAAAAAATCTACATAATGTTTCTTACAGGTTTATTACATACATTAATATACCAAAAATAAATCACAGTCTCTCCTCTCCTTTATTTTATTATGTTTTCTGGTTTTTCACTGGGGCGGATTAGATTTTTTGTGCTTTTAAAAAAAGAAAATGAGCAATAAATTTGAATAAAAAGAACACATGATTAAAATGACATTTGCTTCATAAGACTACTTTAATCCCATCAGGGTACTGTTTTTTGTTTTTTTGCTGATTTCATATATAACTATTTTATCTGTATATTTATAATTTAAAATATAACCATAAATTTTTACTTAAAGCTCATTAAAATTTTATTTTAAAAAATCAGTATCCTTAATTTAGAGACTATATTTATAAAATGTCACTAATTTTATTTCTCTTTGCCTAAGAATAGAAATGTTTTCTTCATTTTGCTATCAATTGCCACAATTTACTAGATGAAAGAAAGACCACGTCCTAACCATATTCTGTCACATCTTTAACAATCACACACACAAAATGCTGACCAATAGTACCACTGAAAATCACAGTACCTTATATCTATATAACTTTACCATTTACAATATAATACTAAAAACATTATCTTATTAAATATCATCAATGTACTAATAAAACTCTTCTATATTCATTTCTCAAAGTACAAATGTTCTAAAGCACATAAAAAAGAATAGAGTCTAAGTTCAAAGATGAACTCAGGACAAACACTTTAAAATAACAAAAATGGAGTAGAAGTGGCAAGATTTTATATTTTCAGTTATAATCCATTCTCTTGAAAAAAAATTTTCTATATTAAGTTATCAATGCTAAAAGTTTCAGCAATAAGAAAAATTTCACTCAAATATCCACCTACTACCCAATGGTTTCTAAAGAGTTCTTTAGAATTTAAATTTAAAGGAAAATGAGCTTGAGTACATTTACTCAAAAGAGCTCGGGTATGTTTACCAAGAATGATGCATAAAGGCCTGGAGGCCAGATGGAGAGAGTGTGAGTGAGTGAGTGAGTGAGTGAGTGAGTGAGTGAGTGAGTGTGTGTGTACGTGCGGAAGGCTGAGGCGGAAGGATCGCTGGAGCCCAGCAGGTCAAGGCTGCGGTGGCCAGGAACGGCCATTGCACTCCAGTCTGGGCAACAGAGTGAGACTCCAACTGAAAAAAAAAAAAAAAAAGGAATATACCATTGGCTCTCCCTATCCATATGTCTCACACTGCAGATTCAATTGGTGATAGAAAATATTCATGAATAAATAATAATGATAAAATTGAAAATATTGTATAACAACTATTTACATATAATTTACATTGTGTTTGTTATTATATGTAATCTAGAGATAATCTGAAGTACACAGGAAGATGTGTATAGGTTATAGACAAAGACTATGCCACTTTACATGTATATGACAGACTTGAGTACACACAGATTTTTGTATCCATAGAGGGTGCCACAAACTATACTTCACAGATACTGAGGGACAATGGTACTCTTTATTTACTTAAAACAAATTTTAAATTTACCTGTGGTGTCCAGGAAACAGAAAATGGAACAGGAAAATCCACAAAACAATCTGGTGATTCTGCAGGGTACTATAAAAAAGTACAAAATCAGGCATGTTTGCTTTTGTGTAGTAATTTCACATGAGGTACTTTAGAAAACTGGATATGTTAGGGAAAAAAGTATTAGTATAACTGCAAATACATTATATATAAATATTTTTACTCTACTACCATAGTAATACTGAAAGCTGATTAATAGTCAACCTGTGCTCAGGAGGCATTTGGTGATTTGGAGGTGCCATAGCAGTCAGTGTTGAGTAAAGAGTAATAAATTAAGTCAGTGTCAGGTCAGCTGCTAAAGTTATTATTTGAAGAGAGAACCAAACTGGATCCCGGTTTATCTTTAAGATGAGAGAACAAAATAGTGGATATTTAATTTTCTTCTAGTCTAAAATTTAATTTGAAATAGCATCAGTTACCATTTAAATAGGCAGTACCAGTTAAACAAATCCAAAAATTCACAAATGAATACATATAGCTATCAACTTAAATTTTCCATATTAAAGCAATTACTTCTAGCAAAAAGATAAATAAATAGAAACAATGAAATGCCTTCTGGCATATTCAGAAAAAATGAAACTAATGGCTTTAAGTCAGAAAAATATTTTCAAGACCAGTAAATAAAAAATTAATTCTTCAATTAGTTATACAAAAAGTGGCAGTCATAAGAACAATTAGGTTTCTAAGTTAAAGACAAAAGGAAGTTTTTCTTAAAATCAATTTTTATTAGAAACATGTACTGCATGAATTCTCTAAAATCTAATTCTGCTTCTTCAAAATCACATGTAATTAAAAATACTCACTTATTTCCATGAAAAAGCTAAATTCACCAAAAGAAAATTAGTTTTAGAAAAACTTCCATTTGACAAAATGTTGAAAATAAGTTTTAGACTTTCACTTTTTTCAGTTTCTTATTTTTTAGTACTTTACTGGGTAAACAAAAGGGGACCAAAACCAAAAAATCACTATAGTATTTAACAAACATTTTGAAACTAAAGCTTTTCAAAAAAAACATTTAGCTACAAAGATCCATTGGCTAAAAAAACTATCAATGTATACTCTAATGGTATCTGCTGTGTTGAACCAATTAACATAAAGGCAAAGGCAAATATATAGGAAACCATATAAAAATATGATACAATGCTCTTCCTCTGAAAAAAAAATCACACTGAAAATTAAGGAAGAACACTCTATTTCAGACAAGTATAAATTGAAAATGTCAGACGTACTTCAGAACATAACTGCTATAATCACTGGAAAAACAATTTGTACACCATACTAAAAGTCATATGATTATCTTAAAGTGAATGCAGGCAGAGAACTCAGCTTTCTCTGGTTCCAGCTCTACTAATTAACTTGTATGATCTTGAACAAGTCACTTAATTTCTCTGGCTGTTTCAGATGCAAAAGCAATGGAACTCAACTAAAGGTGTTACAAAATCTCTTTTCCCTTTAAAATGTCAGGATTATTTAAAAATAATAATGCCCACTTGAAACCTCCATGGGTCAAAAATGGAAAATTTAGTTCATTTTGAATTGCTACTATTTATCTTCTAGTGATGCTGACAATAAACAATATCAAGTCTCTAACTTAAACGACTCACATCAATCTAGACAGAGTAAGAAGCTAATGAAATGTTTACGGTATTTGGAGTAGAATACCAAATAAAATCTCTATGGCTTCATTAAGTACAAACACAGCTCACTGCATTAAAAAAGAGTAAGATCCTACATTCAAAGAGGACTCTGTATAGTAAGTGGTACAAATGGACTGACATGGAAAGAGATTCACAAATAGTTTTAAAATAAATGAGTCTACTAATGTACTTTCTGAGATGATGACATCTTTCAAATATATTTTCACATTTGTAATACAAGTAAGTATATAATCAATTGGACTGAACTACACGAGGGTGGTTTTATTAGATAGCCATTGTGAGATTATGAGTAAATAAATACATATATGTGTTAATTATATTCACAATTAAAATCAATTTTGCATATAACAAACTTTATGTAACAGTACAGAACTTAAAAAAGACAAATGTATATGTCTGGATGATTTTTCATAAATTAATAAAATATAAACTAGCACCCTAGATATTCATTTTCAAAAGTTTCTGAATTATAGTAGTATTAACTACAATGTAGATGACAAACATAATGTTAAAAAATAACTTGATCAAAATTAAGATAGTTTTCAATAGTAAGTTGTATAGGTATATATAAAACTACTGGAAGCTAACTGTCAAAATTTTTACTTTAACAGTCTTATTGGCACAAATCTTCACATACTGTAATATTGACTGAAAAATAAGCATGGTATTTAATTATTTTTAAGTAAAATCTAGTTCTCACTCAAAGCAATTCAATAAATCAGTAACTATAAAAATACAATTAGTACATAATATTAAGTATATATTTTTATCACATGCAATAAATAGTATGTTATTCTAAGAAAAAATTTCATCAAGGCTGTTCTGTGATTGGACCATCTAAGCAGCAAGGCTGACACCCAAGTGAGTACATACAAATTGCAGCAGACACAGAGTACACAGCCTTTGATACACAACTGTGATTTATTTTTCAAGTACTTCTGGTCTCAGCCAAAACTGAGGAAGCCCTGGGCTAATTCTTTTGTAAAGCAAAAATAATTCAGTCCCATAGCTCAGAATGTATTGTATAAGAACTGCATAAAAATACACCTATAAAAACCACAAAGTATGTTTCTCTTATATTTTTTATTTACATATATTTTTAAATCTGGGGTATCTAGTCAAGATGGTTATTGTTTTCTTTGTGGGTTTTTGGAGACAGTGAGGGAGGGTGGTAGAACTGGGAGAGTACATATTCCAGAATAATATTAAACAAATGCATTTGCTCTACTACATAAAAAAGAAATGTGTATTTATGAAGGTAAGCCTGTTTTAAGGTTTGCTTAAAGAAAAATTCAGCTTTCCCATAAAACTTAGTTTGGATTAAGATTTTGCATCATGAATCTTTAACATATAGTTTCAGCTACAACTGTTTTTTAACTGATAATCCCAGGACCAAATATTCCTGAAAAAAAGAAATTACCACATCTCAAAGACAACTTTGGTATATAAAAGCTAAACTAAATAAGTAAAGATTTGAATAAATTGTACTACAATACAAAATTCAGTTTCAACATTTAAAAAAAAGAGATTTTATTCTTTTTCCTAATTCACTACTGGCTCAAAACACTTTTCTTTTGCCAGGTTGTCCTTAAAAGTGCTTCATTACTATAGATAGCACAAAACTGACAATGGAAAATATTCCTCAGAAAAATATTATGTGTCATCTTATCTTCCTTGAAAAGACATAAGAAAAAAACAGACAGAATAGACCACATTAAGTTGGCACAGCCTCACTCTCAAAACTACCAAGAATGAAGTAAATGTGATCATTTTGGATTAATAATAAAATCTTGTAGGTGTAAAGGCTGCATAAACTTACAGCATTATCTCCCTAGTAAAGTAGGAGGGTTTTTAAAAATGAGGACAGGATGTATTTAAAATCTTTCATTTTGGTCTTCATAGAAACAGAGCAACTTTTATCAAGGTACAAAATATAAACAAATAGAGCTTTGAAAGAAATGACAGAACCCTTGCCACTGGCAGCATGTGACCTTTCGGAAGGATAAAGGCAGATTTCTCCCTGATCTTAAAAAAAGCACACCTTTATAAACTAAAAAAGGAAAAGAAATAACTTTTCATTTTAATGAAAATAACCATCCAACTCCTTTTACAAATAATAAGGTTTCTATCCTACTAATTTTTTTCTAACACTTAACACATATGGGTCTTAAAATTATACCTTAAACATTCTGTGTGAGAGAAAGAGAGAGAATGAGTCATTTCTCAACCTGTCTGATACAGAGCCACTCTAAGATATCAACTTTTCTGTGTCACACAGTACAGCTTTATATATTAATTTTCTCTTGTGGAAAGCTTAAATGCCAGACACATTTTTAAAAAGGACAAACACAATTGATCTTTTCATCACTACAATCTTCTGAAATAGAGTTGATTGATGACTCCTAGGAACAATAAAAAAAAGTTGGATGTCCTGGTTTTTCTTCAAATTCTAATGTTTCCCCAGTGACTAAGTAAATGATTAATATGCTGAACTTGCTTATTCCAGTTATTTCTAAAAATTCACAATCTAAAACTAAAAAGTAAAGATGAAACAACCATGGTCTTTGCTAATAAAATTAGTGAATAATTACAGATTACTAGCCTGTAAGGAAGTTATAAATAGAGGTATAACCTTTGTAAATTCTTGCAATACATAAGTCAAAAAAACTTCCCCAAAAGAAACAATTAAAAGTACACGTATGTATTGTCTGTGTTAGGAGGTAAGGACAGGGTGAGGGTCAGAAATAAGAATACAAACTATCAAAGAAAGTCATAGTAAGAGTTGAAGGCAAAAGACTTTTTCATAGAACCTGAAATAGTGGAAGTATCCACTCTTTTCTACATTAGGATTTCACAAAAACATTATGGTACTCTGAGGATGCCAAATCTTATTTGTCATATTTCCTTATAAAGTCTATTTTTTTTTAAATCAAATTTGTACTAAAATGATGACATGAAATTACATCTAGGCTTTTGGAAACCTGGTGAATAAATTCTTTGAAGCTTTCCAAATCAATTTTTTGGAGGATCACATATGTATTTTTAGATGCAACTAGCACTTCCTTACACTGAAAACATTTGGAGTTCATTTCACAAAGTACTTCCTGATTACAATAACAGTTTAATGAGGCACATACCTTCGCTTTCAACTTGAGAGTGATTAGATGCTCTCTACCAGAAGCATCTTCTGCTTTTAACTTGATGGTACTGAAGCAAGTATCCACATATACAAGTCTGGTGAGTAGAAAAAAAAAAAAATGATCACACTGGGGAGGGCTGGGAAGGGGGTTTGGAGATGGTAGGATTCAAAATGAAAATATTTGCTATATTCCTATTAATCCATTACAAAAATTAATCAGAGGAATTTCTGCATGCCAGCCCTTTCTGCTGCTATAGATTTACTGCCGTTAATACACCAGCCTAGTGCTTAATGCAGTCATAGATCTCTGGATTATTTACAATGTGTGTCAAGGCTCATGCTGTGGTCAGTGAGCACTATGTTTCAGTTTTCCATCACTAGAACCTTTGGCACACACAGCATGTTCCTGTCAGCCTCTACTTATGTACACATTAAACTTCCTGTCAAACTCTTTGATCCATTTCTGTAGTTTCATACAGTATGAGACTTTTATGCTTCCTTTGTTTTTCTCCTCGATGAACTTCTCCCGTATTATCAATAACGTTACTGTACAAAATTCTAGCTGATATTAGTTCATATACTCAAATTGATCCTCTAAGGAAAATGCTGTATAAGCACAGGTACAACCTAGCCTCCTAACAATAAATTTTCTTTTTGCACAATATATAGCTTCTGACACTTAACCTGGGCATGTATTCCAGATGACTAATATTCTAAACATAGAGCACAAACACAATTGTTTTGGCTTTAAGTTGCTCTAAATGCATGGATTTTCTACAGTGGAAACCAATACCCTTTGAAATATATCATTCTGTAAAAACATGGTCCCTTGAGTAGCATAAGCTTCTGCCAAAAAGGTTCAAACTTAGCAGTATATTTACTAGTGAACTGGACATGTGAATATTTTTTGACATTTTTACAATACTATTCTCCTCTAAAGATAAAAAGTAGTCTAAGAGTATTGCACAACATATCACCCAGACTGATGGTAAGACCCATTAAAGTTCAGAACTAACATTAGCCTCCTAACCTAGGAATTTTTTAAATTTTTAAAAAATTTTTTTCAATAAGACTATATGTCACTTAGCTACTGACCAGGTTCTGTAAAATGGTAAAATGGGTCAATTTCAAGAACTGCAAGGCAATGAAGGCATGGAATACTGTAATGAAAATAGATCTAAATCTGAAGAAGCCTATCTTCAATAACAGAATAAAAAATTAAGCAAATAATCTATATTAAAAGATGGAAATTTTATCATTGTATGTAAAAAGTCTGGGGTCTTAGAAAATAAATTATTTAAGAAAAAGTGCTTTATTTACATACAAATATCAATGATTATATAATCTTTATTTTCTTTCAGTTATGTCTATAAATCTCTCAAACCCCCTACTTCTAAAAAATTCGATTATGAGTCTTTATCACATGTTTATCATATGACTCTAAGGTTCAGATATAAAGGTATCTGACTCTTAAAACACTTCCACAATTCAGATTCAGGATGTTGAGATAAGCACATGCATTTATATCCTCTATTTCCTTAAGAAAAATATTTATTTAAAAATAAATTAAAGGAATTATTAAAAGGCATAAACCCCCTGTTACCAAAAATAAAAATAAAAAAGGAATAGAATTAATTAAAACATATTTTCAACAACTTAGAAAACATACAGTAGGTAAAAGAGTACTGGCTGACAAAACAGATTGGGGGTGGTTTTCCAGGGGGAGACAGCTGGCAGAAAGGCAAAGTCTATAGGAGAGAGAATATGATTGATATACTGGCAGAAATTTTTGAAAAAAAAAAAACCTGTTTTAATGCAAGAAACCAAAAGAAGAAGAGAAACTAAATTTTAAACAATAAAGCAATTGTAATTACTTTACCATTAACTTTTCAGTAAAAAAATATTTATGTAGTCATAAAATATTAAACTGTTTACTAATTACAATTTTTAGAATCCAGCTATAGACAATGCTAAAATACCTAATTATATTTATAGAAACTAATGTAAATATATGCGACCATAGCAATTTAAAAGAAAGAGATGACAAAACTTGAGAAGTGGAAATGGAAAGATATCAGGAGGGAAGATTAGGAACAATAAAATCGGTAATTGCTCATTTAAGAGTCCAGAGATACCATCTTTAATTGAATGGACGTAAAAGAGGTTTTAAAAAGAATAACACTAATGGAAAAATAAAAAAATAAGGAAGAAAGTGGTTTGTTAGCTGAATTCTTTTTTATTATAGTAGTCGGTATGTAATTCCTAAAAATCAAGAAATATTGAATGTAGGCATATTATTTAGAAATATGAACATTTCAAAGTGTATGTCTCAAATAATAACACTAGGAACAGGAAATGGTATAGGAAAAGGTTGTTTGCTTTTCACCATAAGCTCTAAATAGTTTATAACCATGATGAATCTATACAAAGAGAGAAAAAGAGAGAACACACAAGAGGGATGGAAGGGGAGAAGAAAAAAACACTAAACTAACAACTAGTATTTTATTTCACATGCTGTTCATCATCACAATGTTTAAAATCATTATCGAATAACATCCATAAGACAGAAATAAAAGCTCTATTCGTTTGTTTGTAATCATATAACATAAACATTAGCATCATTCCACAGTTTAAGACACACAGGTAACACATTACAGGAAAAAAATGCCATGTTCAAAAATATGGCCATTACGTCAAAATAGCCATGAGGTTAATTTTGTTGAATTTTAAGCAGTAATTTAAATAAAGCAATACAAAGCATTTATAATATCAGGTTAATATCAGCATGACCACTTAAAATTAAGAAATATTTTATCCATGTTGATTCCTGGCGACTATGGGGTGTAGAAAAAAAAAAACCTTACTATGATTAACATCTTGAGGACATGTGAACTAGACTGCCAACTGACCTCTAGTATTCATTCTCACCCTCTAACATTTTGGTAATAGGAACACTGCCCCCACCTCACTCCAAACTAAACCAAGTTTTAGCAAGATCTGGGATCATTATAATAAAATTACACTTTCCCCTCTTTTCTACTCTTATTCTCTCTTTCTACAAACCAGAACTTGGACACGCCACTATAAGACAAGTTCAGGCCAGTATGAGACAGCAAAGACCATGAAGATAGGAACAAGACTTGAGTGGGATGCTGACAAACAAAACTTTCTGTGATGATAGAGATATTCTGTGTCTGCACTGTCCAAAACAGTAGCCACTAGCCACATTAGCTCTTGAGGACTTAAAAGATGACCAGTATGAAAAGTGAATTTTTTAAAATTTAATTTAATTTAAATCTAAATGTTAATAGCCAAATGTAGCTAGTGGCTACTATATTTAACAACGCAGTCAAAGTGGATGGTTGAAAAACAAATTAAAAGAAACCTGAGTTCTTGAATGACCTTGTAGAACAGAGCTATCCACACACTCTTTACCATAAGCCTATCTCTAAACTGTTAGATTAGAGATGAATAAAATTCTACCTTGTTTGACAGGATTTGTCGTTCTCTTTGTTAACAGCAGCATAACCTATGACCTAATAGAATATATTTATATCTATGTATGATAGGAAAAAATATTTTGGTGTTTGGTCTGTTAAAGAGATATTAAAGGAAACAAAAACAGGTGACAAGCTGTTTTTTGTTTTTTTTGAGTTGGAGTCTCACTCTGTCGCCCAAGCTGATGTACAGTGGCACGCTCACGGCCATTGTAGCCCTGACCTGCTGGGCTCAGGCAATTCTTCCACCTCAGCCTTCTAAGAAGCTGGAACGACAGATGCAAGCCACCATGCCCAGTTAATTTTTTTTTTTTTTTGTACTGTAGAGATGAGGTCTCAGCATGTTGCTCAGGCTGGCCTCGAACACCTGGTCTCAGGCAATCCCCTCGCCTCAGCCTCCCAAAGTGCTGGGATTATAAACTTAAACCATTGTGTCTGGCCAATAAGCTCTTATAAGTGATGTCAAATTAGATTTTCTAAGAAAGTCTATTTCAAATACTAAGTTAAACATCTCAATTTAGAGAATAGGGAAAACATGATTTTTATTCATTTAAATAAAACACAAATAATTCATTTAAACTAATAAATTTAGAAATTTTTCACCACTGGAAAGCTCAAATTTTTAAAAAGTTATTATACATAAAATGCTAGTAAAAAGGCCACCAAATCACATTTAAAATTTATACTGAGAAGAGTTTAGGTATTATCACTTAGCTAGGCATATTTTAAAATTGACTAAGAAAATATAAACATTTAAGTATAAAATCTAAAGAAATAAAATATTTGATTTTTAGGACTTAACTTTGGATTTATCATTTGCTACATTTCTTTATACATCTGCTTTCAATAACTAAAAAGAACTAAACTTGAGAGTTAAGTTTTCTGAAAATCTGAAAAGGATGTTAATACTTAAGCTTCATGGAGGTTTTTGCTGTTGTCCCTGTTAATAGCTGAATGTTATCAGTACAGAGAAGCAGAAGAAATGTGCTTTATATCTCTTGAAATACTGCTCTTATTTTGACCAAAAGCTTAGCTTTTCTTTAACCATCTAGATGCATTTAAGTAGTAATAACATCAAAAGGCAGACCGCATCAAAAAACAGACTGGAGTCCCTCATGTTTTAGTAAAGCATCAAAGTTTCCATTTTTATGCCATTCTCAAGTTAAAGCATTAACTACTTCATATCTAGATTACTAAAAACTATCTCCCTAATGGTTTCTTCACTCCCTGTCTTCTCTGTATACCAATCTATCTGGCCTTCTGTGTCTAGATTAATCTTCCTAAATACTTTTTTAATCACATCAATCCCTTGCTCAAAAATATTCAATGAGTCTCCACCACCTGGATATAGAGAATCAATAGTTTAGCAGTCAAGACCCTTCCGTCTAGCCCTAAAGTATCAATCCCCTTATATAAACAACTGAAGCAACTGGCCTATTCCAAAGACCAAAAATAAATTATATAATTCCATCTCTACAAACTTATCTCTACAACTCCCTCCCTTTTAAGGCTCTCTATATTCCTTCCAAGCTTACCCCAACACTTAGCTCCTTTAAGAACCTTGCTAAATTATTGGTAGCCCAAATATACTTCACATTGCTCTAAATCTACATTGCTTCTTTTCATGTAAGTTTTAGTTTGCCAATCAAGTTTTGATAAGAAGGTTTTCTTCCATGTACGTATCAGTCCTCTAAGTATACATGAACACGCAGAAGCTGTTATCAGACTGACTCACATTAATTGGTTCACATGCAAGTTTTAAACAACACTGAATGCAAACTGTTTTAATTAAATACTATGACCATATTATCAATTTAGAAAAACATGATTTTTTTAACTACTGGATAATTTGTAGTTACTCAATAACTAGAATATATGTATAAAGAAAAATCATCCTACTTACAAAAATAGTTTAAATGAAAACCAAACTGGTTAATATCTGCTTTTTTTTTTTTTTTTTGAGTTGGAGTCTCACACTCATGGCCACCCAAGCGTTGACCCACTGGACTCCGGGGACCTTTCCGCCTCAGCCTTCCAAGTAGCCGGAACTGGAGGCGTATGCTACCACACCCATTAATTTTTTATTTATTGTAGAGACAAGGTCTTGCCAAGTTGCCCGGGCTGGTCTCAAACTCTCAGGCTCAGGCAATCCACTTACCTCGGCCTCCCAAATTGCTGGGATTATAGACTGAGTCACCGAGCCCAGCAATATCTATGTTCTTAAGTGTTATATAATAAAAGTTATCATTATTTGTTGTAATTAAGTCATAAAAAACAATTAAGTATTGTAAAACTCAGATACAATCTGACAGTGATAGTTGAACTACTATCTCAACAATCTTTTACCTACTTTACACAAGGAACTATGTGAGTCACATAAACATGTTTCCTTAAAAATCTCTATTATTAGGCATTATTAGCTTCATTTGAAAAATGAAGACAATACATTCTGAGAGGTTAAGTTTGCCTGAGGTCACACAGCAGATAAGCCAGAATTTAAGCTCTGGTCTACTCATTGAAATGAATTTAGCATAAACAAAAATAATTATAATTTTTAAAAATGCATTAAGAATTACACAAAGGATCACCAATAATTAGCTTCTAGGATAACTGGCTTAATTGCAAAACTAAACAATATGTCTATAACCCTTCGTAGCACAGCAGATATAGTAAAACTCAGTTCTTTCCCAAGACAAACTAGAAAAGGCCAACTAGTTAAATGGTACTCATTCTAAATGATAAATAAGATCCTGTCTCAAAAGGACAAAAGCATCAGCTCACTTCTGTTAGAACCATTTAATCTCTGAATTATCTAGACATATGTGATTATTAAAATAAATAAATCTTTTTTATAAAGTGACTATGCATTTCTTCCAAACTGGGACACTTTTGAGATTGAAAGGGGCCAGAATAAAGGGTATAAATTAGGCCTATCCTGGGTAAACAGGATGCATGATCAGCCTACCTATAAAGCAAAAGTATTTGGTGCTTTCAACTCTAGGACAATCTTAATACCAAACAGAAAATCCCATTAAATTCAAAGGACTCTATGTAATTCTTATTGTTTAAAGGGGACTTTCAATAAACAACATAAACAGAAGTTAACAGAAACTCAAGGCATCTTTTTGCATCACTTAACTTCGTGAGCCAGTATTACACCCAAAACAACCCAGACCTGTCATACAATTTTCATCTTACTCTTTGGAGAAGCTGTGGTTTTGAGTACATTATTATAGAAATTAAAACAAGTACAGAAATTACAATAGCAATCAAATGTAAGGTCAGCTACTAGTGTTCAACGTCACTTGTACACAAAAAGTATGTGAATAAAGGAAAAAAGGAAGGCTTCCATCATATTTTAAATATTTCTTTTTCTTTCCCAACTTAAATGGGAATGATTTAACTATTATTCCAATGTTGGATAAACATTGACAAAATCTTATTCTTTGGCTTCTTACAATCCGTGCATATAGCTTCTTTTCTGCTAACACATTTTGTGTTTTGAAGCAGTATAAGACAGACAACTAAGCAACAGCAGCAGCTATATTCTAAGTCATTCATCCATCCTAGTCAGTATGATTAGATCTGATCTTTCACGAATCTAAGCAACGGATTCTGAAACTATCTCTAAGGATGGGTTAATTTTGCAAATGGTCAATTTCATCCATGGGGAGATAGTTTTTATTAGTTTCATCCTCAACGTGTGACTATCTCCAGATAGTTGAGAAAAATTTATTAAAGGCTCCATATTAACCTGCCCCATGGGACATCTCCAGGGAGCACCATACACAGAATACCTAAGTGGTTTATGTAGCCAGCTTTGTCTACTTATACTCATCTTACATAAAAAGTTGGTAATAAAATATTTATCTTAAAATTTATCCTGACCACTAAATAACAATATATAATGCAGTTAACACAGTCACTCACAATAGAAACTTCAAAAAAGGCAGTTCCTGTATGCAGCAATCTTAATCTAAGGAGGAGACAACTATACTGTGATGAATGATAAATGGTAGAGAAATTAATATTTTTACTTTTGGCTATGATCTATTTTCCAGGTTAGAAATCTGTTCATTTTTCTCTTACATTAGAACAATGGGCATAATGTAAAGCAAAAGTCAATACTTTCTATTTATTTCTCAAACACTTATTCCATGAAATATTTTATATACTTGCACTATTCCTCTTATAACTTCGCTACTAATAGCTCTCAAGAATCCCATAATTACACTCTACAGTACTTATCACAGTCATAATTAAGTACCACTGTGATCATCTATTTAAATTTTCACCCTTCCAGTAGATGTAATTTCCAGGAGGAATCTTAAGTCTTGCCTATGTATGCTTACTGCCTTACATTATAAGAAGTCAATAAATATTAGCTTGGTTAAAAAAAAAATAAATGATTTAAAAATCTCATATCACATCTTTAATGCTTCAACTAACGTTCATTATTGGACTTCTCCCAACAATGTCAGATCCACTTAGGAAACCGCCTCAAATTCACTCTATCAATATAACAGAAATAAAACTAGAACATTTTCTCTCCCCTTGCCAAGCCCTTCCTACATTCCCAACTATCCTCTAAAAACTAAATCTTAACATTTAAGCATCTGAAAATAAATCAAAATGACTTTTCTCTATTCCATCAATCTACATCCAAAAACTGACTAGGTCTATGACATCAATGCCTCAAAACAAATCATAACCTCAGTGGGAACTGCTGCTAGTGCATGCCAACTTTATGCTTGTCTTCCCTGTCTCTCTTTCTTCCACTGTTATGCTTAATTTTATTTAAAAGGTTCTATCCATCCAAATCCTACTCAGTAATGGTGTCTTAACAAATAAAGCTTGATCTCATGAATAAACATTAACCAGTCCTCAACATCTTCATAACAGTACATTTAAAATTATATATAATATTCATTTCTGGCTAAAATGGAGTAACTTGCTATAGACCAACATTTGCACTGTGAACAACTAAAGTAGCTTGATTAAAAAAGGAAAAAGTGAAAACAAAAAAAAGTCTGAAGGCATCAAAAAATTGCTAAGGCAACCATTGCTTGAAGGGCCAAAGTCTTAAAGAAGGGGAAACAGAGAAGATGTAAGTCAACATTTTTAAGCCATTTTTCCCTCAACATGTTTATCAGTTCTAGGCACAGGGCAAGAGAAGAAGGGTCTGGGCAAAGGGCCCTGACAGGGAGTTGCTATTAATTGGCAAAAAAAAAAAAAAAAAAAAAGCAAAGCAGCATTTCTGGCAATCTCTTAGGATAGGAAGCTAAAAATAACAGACTTAAAGGGCTTGAATCTGGGAAAAAGGTAGGACCAGAAAACTTGGCCTAACATTCTGCCAATATTCCCTCAAAACTTTTGATAAATCCTTCAACTGTACGGTATAAGAGGATAAAAAGCTATGCAGAAAGTCACTGAAAAACAAAGGAGAATTATCAGAAAGTTCATAATACTAATAAGAAAATAATTTGAATTCAGAGCCCACTGGCAGGAAAAAGTCCAAGTAAATGACCCAAGATCTCAGAGGGAATCCTTGGATGGTTACTCTTACAAGAAAGGCAAAAACAAGAGATAGATATAGCTTTGCCAAAAAGGGACCCCAGATTACGAATGAGAGATAAACTGACCTTGTGGAGAGACAAAGTTTAGAGTTTAGGATCCACCAAAGGAGAAATCTCAATGAATATATCTGGCTTCTGCTTGAAAGCTCTGAAGAGTTACAGTTTGGGAAAAGGAAAGGAGCAATCAGAGGTTGATTGACCCTTACGAAAACTACAACCCATACTGAACCCATCTGGGTACTAAGCAATCTACCCACATGCTATATTCCTAGCAAGAGAAAAGGTAAACCCTTTATAAAAGAAAATGCTGTCACCTGCCATCATCTATGACAAACCTGTAGCCAACATCACACTTAACAGGCAAAAGATGAAAGCATTCCCCTAAGAACTGAGACAAGACAAGGACACTCACTTTCACCCTTCCTATTTAACATAGTACTGGAAGTTCTAGCCAGAGCAATCAGGCAAAAGAAAGAAATTAAGGGTATCAAAAAAGAAGTTAAGTTATTCCTCTTTCCAGATAATATGATTCTGTACTTAGAAAACTGATAAGCAACTTTGGTAAAGTCTTGGGATACAAAAATCAACACACAAAAACCAGAGGCATTTCCATCTACCAACAACAAGTAGGCTGAGCACCAAATAAAAAAACACAATCTCGTTCACAATAGCCTCCAAAGAAAACTTCAGAGGTGAAAGATCTTTACAATGAAAACTAGAAACCTCTGCTCAAAGATATCAAGGATGACACAAACAGGTGGAAGAACATCCCATACTCATAGATCGAAAGAATTAACACTGTCAAAATGTCTACCCTACCCAAGGCAATCTACAGATTTCGCACAATCCCTATTAAACCACCACTATCATTTTTTGCGGACCTAGAAAAAACAATACAGAAATTCATATGGAAGCAAAAAAGAGCCAAATTGCTAAAGTACTCTTCAGAAAGAAAAAAAAAACTGGCAGCATTATACTTTCGGACCTCAAACTTTACTAGAAGCCTACAGCAACCAGTAACCAGCACAGCCCAGTACAAAAATAGATACACAGACCAGTGGAACAGGATACAGAATTGGGAAAAAAAATCACCAACCTCCAACCAACTCACCATCAACAAAACCAACAAAAACAAATACTGAGAAAAAGATACTATATTTAGCAAACGGTGCAGGGAAAACTGTCTAACGACATGCAGAACAATGAAACTGGATCCTACCTATCACCATATACAAAAATTAACTCAAAATGGAATAAGGCTTACATGTGAAACCCCAAATTATAAGAATCTTAGAAGAAAACTCAGGGAACACCTTCCCAGACACTGGAAAAGGCAATGAATTAATGGCCAAGTCCCCAAAAGCAAATTCAGTAAAAGCCAAGAAAGACAGGTGGAACCTATCAAGCTAAAAAGCTTCTGCACCGCAAAAAAAAAAAAAAAAAAAAGAAAGAAAGAAAGAAAGAAAGAAAGAAAAAAAAATCAAGAGAGTAAAGAAAGCGATACCCCACACAATGGGAAAAAAATATTTGCAAGCTATTCATCCAACAAAGACCTAACATCCAGGAGTTACAACCTCAAACAAATTGACAGGAAAAAAAAAACCACAATAATCTCATTAAAAAGTGGGCAAAGGAGCCGGGCTCTGTGGCTCAGCCTGTAATCCCGCGCCTTTGGGAGGCTGAGGTGAGTGAATTGCCTGAGCCCGCGTGTTCGAGACCCGCCTGAGCAGCGAGACCTCATCTCTACAATAAATCAAAAAATCAGCTGGGTGTGGTGGCACATGCCTGTAATTCCAGCTACTCAGAAGGCTGAGGCGGAAAGATCCCTGGAACCCAGCAGGCCAAGGCTGCGGTGGCCGGGAGCGGCCACTGCACTCCAGTCTGGGCGACAGAGTGAGACTCCAACTCAAAAAAAAAAAAAGTGGGCAAAGGACATGAAGAGACATTGCTCAAAAAAAAGACATCCAAGCAGCCAACAAACACATAAACAAAAATGCTCAGCTTCACTGATCATAAAAGAAGTGCAAATCAAAACTATAAGATGCTACCCCCACTGGTCTGGATGGCTATCATTAAAAACTCAAAAAAGAACAGATGTTGGCGAGGCTGCAGAGAAAACAGAATGCTTCTACACTGTAAGTGGGAACAAAAGCTAAGTTTTCCAACCTTCATGGAAAGCAGTGTATATTTCCTCAAAGAACTAAAAATTGACTACCATACGATCCAGGAATCCCACCCAGAGGAATGTAAACTGCTCTACCAAAAAGAATTCTGCACACATATGTTCACTGCAGCACTACTCACAATAGCAAAATCATGGAAGCAACCCAGATGTCCACTGAAAGTGGACTGAATATACACACAATGGAATGCTACATAGCCATAAAGAAGAACAAAATCATGCCCTTTGCAGCAACACGGAGGCAGCTGGAGACCATCATTCTAAGTGAACTATTGCAGAAACAAAAAACTGAATACTGCATGTTCTCACTCATAAGTGGGTCCTAAACACTGAGCACGCAAGAACAAAGGCAGCAACAGACTCTGGGCACTGCTAATTGGGAAAAAGAAGGAAGAGGATAAGAGGCACACAACCTGGCTGGGCTTGGTGGCTCAGCCTGCAATCCCAGCGGTTTTGGAGGCCGAGGTGAGTGGATTGCCTGAGCCCGCAGGTTCAAGATCCGCCCAGGCAACTTGGCGAGACCTCATCTCTACAATAAATAATTTTTTAAAAATTAGCCGGGCGTGGTACCGTGCGCCTGTAGTTCCAGCTACTTGAAAGGCTGAGGCGGAAGGATCACTGGGGCCCCAGAAGGTCGAGACTGCGGTGGCTGGGAGCGTGCCATTGCCCTCCAGTCTGGGCGACAGAGTGAGACTCCAACTCAAAAAAAAAAAAAAGAGGCACACAACCACCCACTGGGTACCATGTCCACTACTAGGGGAAGAGGAAGCTTGCTAGAAGCCCAAATCTCACCTGCATGCAGTTTACTTATGCAGCAAATCCTCACATGTACTCATACTTTTAAAACTAACAAAAAAGAAAACAATATCATCTGAAGCTTTTAAACTTTTTTTTTTTTTTTTTGAGTCAGAGTCTCACTCTGTAGCCTAGGCTGGAGTGCAGTGGCATGCTGCTTAGTCACTGCAGCCTTGACCTGCTGGGCTCAGGTGATCCCTCTGCCTCAGCCTTCCAAGTAACTAGAATTACAGGCATGTGCCAGCATGCCCGGCTAATTTTTTTATTTTTGGTAGAGATAAGGTCTCGCCAAGTTGCCCAGGTTGGGCTCAAACCTGTGAGTTCAGGCAATCCTCTCACCTCGGTCTCCCAAAGTGCTAGGATTATAGGCGTGAGCCACTGCACCGGCCTGCCCTTAAACGTTTTTATGCATGATTTTTAACATTCAACAGAGCAATGCATAGCACTGCAGCCTGAATAGCCAAAGGCAAATACTGAAGAATGGTCAGCAGGGGGGCAGTGAGAAAAGATGCATCAACTAGGATGCCTCCAAATTCAGCCAGATTCCTCACTTCTCTCCTTCAACTGGTTTATTTTGAAAGAGTAGTCACTTTATTGAGCAGAGGCAAGATGTAAGATTTTTACATTTTTTGTAATATTCAATTTTGAGTATGGAATGAGTTATGGAAATAAAATGCTTTGCCTTTTACTTTTTCAATAAATCAAAAAAATTAGCCGGGCGTGGTAGCGTGTGCCTGTAGTTCCAGCTACTTGGAAGGCTGAGGCAGAAGGATTGTCGGAGCCCAGCAGGTCGAGGCTGCGGTGGCCGGGAGCCGCCACTGCACTCCAGTCTGGGTGATGGAGTGAGACTCCAACTCAAAAAAACCCAACAAACATAAACAAAGTGTTAAGAATGCAAAGATATAGGAACAGGACCATATGACTGCAAACCACAAGAAAAAAAATGAAAACAGAAAAAGACTCAAAGGAATCTAGATTACAGGGCTTAGTAGAGACAGAGAAACACACACACACACACACACACACACACACACACATTTAGCTAAAACAACAGGAATTTATTTTCATAGCTCTGGAGGCCAGAAGTTTTACATCAGTTCACTAAGCAGAAATCAAGGTGTCAGCAGAAATATGCTCTCGCTGGAGGCTCTAGGAGAGAATCTGTTCCTTACTTCTCCAGTTTCTGGTGGCTGCCAGCAAAAAAAAAAAAAAAATTAAAACAACTGTGAAAAAAATAGAGAAAAAGAGAATTTCAGCAGAGCATTAAAGTCTGCTTTTAAAAAAGAAGCAAATGTTAAAGAGTAATTGTTTTATATGTGTAACTAGTTCCCTTGTGTAGTTATACTGATACTTAACAAAGTAGACAGTAAGATAAGAATATTGGTAGAAGTGAAAACATTTCCTAAAGATAAAAGAAAAAAAAATCCACAAGGAAGATGCAGTAATTATAAATCTGTATGCACTCCATAACATTACTGTAAATATATAAAGTAAAATCTGAGAGGACAAAGACAATTTCAAAAATTCACCATCACTGGGAGAATGTAACACAGCTATCTCCAGAGTTCTTAAAACAAGCAGACAAGCTGGGCTCGGTGGCTCGGTCTGTAATCCCACGCTTTGGGAGGCTGAGGTGAGTGGATTGCCTGAGCTCGCGGGTTCGAGACCCACCTGGGCAACTTGGTAAGACCTCATCTCTACAATAAATCAAAAAATTAGCCGGGTGTGATAGCGCACACCTGTAGTTCCAGCTACTTGGAAGGCTGAGGCAGAAGGATCGCCGGAGCCCAGCAGGTTGAGGCTATGGTGGCTGGGAGCAGCCACTGCACTCCAGTCTGGGCGACAGAGTGAGACTCCAACTCAAAAAAAAAAAAAACAAGCAGACAAAAAGAAAAAAAAAATTCATTAAACATATAGAATATCTGGCTAGTATAATAAACATGAATGAATAAATAAAGCACTGTACCCAGCAAAAGATTACATACTCTTTTCAAGTGGAAACAGAATATTTACCATAGTTGACAAGGTGCTGGATCATAAATCAAGCCTCAATACACTTAGAAGTACTGAGATAATTAAAAGCATGGTCCCTGACCCAAGTAGAATTAAGCTTCTTAAAAACCCAGTAACAAAAAGATAACCAAAAGACCTCCAGTTGTTTGAAATTAAATAATATACTAAATAAACCATTAGGCCCCCCAAAAAGTTCCAGTGGAAATTAATATTTTTAACTGATAGTAATAAAAATGTAATACCAAAACTTGTGAGATCTAGCAAAATTGCTCCTGGAGAATTGCTTAAAATTAATACATATAAAATAAGACAGATTGGAAAAAATATCAGTAACCTAAGTATCCATCTCAAGCAATTACAGAAAACATAAATCCAAAGAAAAGAAAAGAAATGCTTAATAAGTAGAAATTGATGACATAGAAAATATACAGTAGAGAAAATAAAGTTAAAAGCTGGATCTTTGAAAAAAAATTATAAAATTAATATGACTCTGCAATACAGATTAAGAAAAATAAAAGAGGCACAAAAAATGTATTTGGGAAAAAAAGGAACACTATTATAAATCCTAAAATCATTTTTAAAAATGATCACAGGATGGAATGGAGAACTGGCAAAACAATCTAACTGTGTTACAAACATATGAAACAAGCATTAATACATTGAAGGAGGAGGAGGAAACAGGTGCTAACCTAAGTATTTGAAAATTGAGTAGAGCCTATAACATAAAAAAAAATCCACAATATTAAGTATTGTATAGTTGATAAAGTTGTTATCCAGAGGAATACAAAATAACAATTCTGATAGTGCTCTGCAAGGACCCCCAGAAAGCCAGAATTATCTTTTGGAGGGTGGGCCCCTTGTAGTACACTCAAAATTAGTTCCTATGGATAAAACAGTCAACCAAAGTTTTTATCTGGAAGTTTTGATTTACAATTTATGGAAGAAACATCCCGAGTTGTGGCAAACAGATGACTGGTTCTTCCACTGTGACAATGCACCTGCCCACAGCAAGTTGAGTGTAAGCAGTTTGAGACCAAAATCTGCATGACCCCCATGCCTCACCCTCCTAAATCACCTAATTTTGCCTGAGCAACTTTTTTATTTCCCCGGGTGAAAAAAGTCCACAAAAGAAAACGTTTTGCTGATTTGGAAGAGGTAAAACAAAAAAACAGAACAAACACTAGAAGGCATTAAAACTGACAAGTTCAAAAACTGTTTTGAGCAGTGGAAAAAGCATCTCGATAGGGTATACCATCAAATGAAGAATACGTTGAAAGTGACTTAAGTTTAAACATGTTAGAATAAAGACACAATTTTTTATAAATAAATTCTGAGTTTTGGGGTGCCCCACATATACTAGAACAGAACAATTAAGTAAATGAATGACAGATGGTGGGAGTTGGGTTTCTCAGTGTTGGAGTATAAGATTGCAGATAAACCAAGAAAGTAGGCTAGAAAGATCCATATGGTTGTCTGTGGTTTGCCGCAAGCCTTGGATTTCCTGCAGTTTTGCAGAACACTGATATCTATGGACTATAAAATGGACTTCATTTAAAGAAACCTATGGACCATTAATGGACAAAAACATGAATTGATATGTATTGTGGCATTCAAATTCTAGCATTTTGGGAGAGAATCAAGTACCAAGTTTTTGATGACCATGGCCTACTTTCATAATGCATTCAAGGTTTGAATTTGAATAACCTCATCAAGACTTAGATCTTCAGAAGCTTCAAGTCTCACCTGCATAAAGCTCTCCATTGAACCCTCTCACAAAAGTAAAAGCTCAGAGACTAAATCCACTAGTATGTTCCATTTTATACTCCTTCCTCTCACTTCTCTTCAATTTCCTTGGTCTCTAGGATCCTTCACACTGCTTATGTGACTTTAGACTACAACCACAAGATAGTGCTTTCCAAAAAATATATGTTCTGTGGCCCGAAGTTTTCACTGGTAGAGAAGCATAAACTTGACATGATAAACTTAGATTTAGGTCTTTTGTTGTATCCTAAATAAAGTTGCATCAACAAGAATAAAATGAGGATGAAGTGGTGAAAATACTTGAGGTTAGTTTATACTCTCAGAAGCTACGTGGTTTAGAGAAAAGGGCCTTTAACCTAAAAGTTGATGGCTCTGGCGGGGCTTGGTGGCTCAGTCTGTAATCCCAGCACTTTGGGAGACTGAGGCAAGTGGATTGCCTGAGCCCGCAAGTTCGAGACCAGCCCAGGCAACTTAGTGAGACCTCGTCTCTACAATAAATAAAAAATTAGCTGGGCGTGGTAGCATGCACCTAAAGTTCCAACTACTTGGAAGGCTGAGGCAGAAGGATCACCAGAGCCCAGCAGGTCGACGCTGGGGTGGCTGTGAGTGTGCGACTGCACTCCAGCCTGGGCGACAGAGTGAGACTACAACTCAAAAAAAATAAAAAAATTAAATTAAAAAAAGTTGATGGCTCTTATTCTACCTCTGCCTTTTACTAGGTATGTCACTTTTACTAGGAAAGTCACTTAACCTTTTCTGAACCTTAACTTTATTATCTATGAAGTGAATTTGATATTTTTCCACCTACCTCACAGAGTTGTTATGAGAATCAAGTAAAATAATGTACATAAAAAAGACTTTTATATAAAATAATATAGACAAAGGGTCCTCAAGTCTTGGGCCTGGGAAGGTGGATGATTTAAGCACACTGAAAACAGATATCATGTCCAGGCTGGATACATGGTAGCAAGGCTATATTAATTTCCTTTTCCCTGAGTACATAAAATACTACCATGGACTAATTCCAAGAAGGAGCAAGACCATACATTTCCCTAAAATTATAGTTCAGCATTGGTAATGCTCTAGAGTAGTTATGGGTTGTAACAAAATAATGTTTTGCAAAATATACTTACTAAATTGTGACCAGTATTTTTTTTAATGAAAGAACACAGAACAGAATATTTCATAATCTAACCCACATGATAAGAGTAAATATTGTGTAAATGTGTGTGTACTTGGTCATTAAATAAAATTTATTTTTTCCTGTGGGGGAAAAAAAAGAAAGATCCATATGATAATGAATTGGAGTTGAAGACATCACTACGAACTCATATTTAGTTTAATACAGATACATAAATACATATAAACATTTACAGATATATATATACATAAGTTAATATGGACACAAATTTTCTTGCTTTTTCAGCTGAAAGGGCCTAGAAGCAACAACACACCAAGATTCCAGTTACTAATACCACTCACCAATAAAAGGAACCAGCCTCCTTAGAAAAATGGCTGATTCTAAGACTAGGAGAAGAAATACACAAGATTTTTTCCAGTGCTAGAAAGCAAGAGAATGTTAAAAAAAAAAAAAATCCACAATGGCGGGATATGTCAAAAGGACACAGGAGGTAACTAAGAGCTCTCAATGGACAAGGCTAGAATAAGTTGAGCAACAGAATAAATACTTTTAGATTATAACACAAATTATAAAACAAATATCCATGAGTTCAAAGTATTTCAAATTAATGGCTGAATGAATAAATAAATGAAGGAGAATAAACAAATCTCCCAAGCAGAAAAATTCCAAATCTGTGTAAATACAGTACAGAAACCTGAGAAATGTTACCTCAACCTGACAATCAAGAGCAACATCAACAGTAATGAGCCACATAGAAAAGATGCATCCTTGATATGAACTGAAGAATTGCAGGAGAACAAAAGCTAGGATAAGATTAGTGTATATAGAAACATAAATTCTATATCCAGCATGGCTCTAAAAAGAGGGTCAAAAATTTGATACTAACCTTCCTAGGGGCCAAGTCAGAGACCATAATCAATTATAGAATTCATATTATTCATTAAAGAACAGGTCAGATATTCAGGAGAAACATGACTTTTTCAATATCTGAAATGGGAGAAAACTTTCATGGTTTCTCAAAAAGACAGTGCTGTACCACAAAATTAAAGACCTTCATACATAAAATCCCTAATACATTTCATAGCACTATTTCATACAACGTCCCTTAATGCAAGTCAGTGCATCCTCAAGAGCGATTATACAAGAGCCCAGAATAATGCAGTTCCATTCTAAGATCCAAGGGTAAAATTTAGAAAACATATAAAATAACTGGATTATACAGACTTTAAGCAGTCTATCTATAGTGAAACACTATTACTTGCAATCATGATTTAAGTAAGGTTTTAACAGTTTAAATTTGAAGTTGAAGTTTGTGCAAGAACCAGTATATACATACTCAGGGTTTCTAAGTACAGATCCACAGACTTTGAAAATTAACCAGGAAGACAGTAGGTTCAAAAGTATTGGGCCAGATGTGGTAGCTCACGCCTGTAATACTAGCACTTTGAGAGGCCAAGATGGAGGATTGCTTGAGCCCAGAAGTTCAAGACCAGTCTGGACAACACAGTGAGATCTTGTTTCTACAAAAAATTATCTGGCATGGTCGTGCATGCCTGCCATCCCAGCTACTCAGAAGGCTGAGGTGTAAGAATCGCCTAAACCCAGGAGTTTGAGGCTATAGTGAGCTGTGACTGTACCACTGCACTCCAGCCTGGGTGACAGAGTGGCCGCCAGATTAAAAAAAAAAAAAAAAAAGATGTATTTATAAAAAATTAAGAAGTCTTAACTAAAGACATGCCTAAAGGAATGGCTAAACCATCTCTACACATAGGTGCACCAAAAGAGGTATGGCCCACTCATTCAAATTCAGTAGTGGAAGAAATTGGTCTAGGATAAGAGAAAGAATTAAGGAATTGTTCTAAGTAAAAACAAACAAACAAAGCAACCTTGTAAAGGGATGTGAGAGGTAGAGACAAACATAAAGAATCCTGCTTCTTTCTCTTATAATCACAGTACATTTTTATCACCTCTACAAACAAATTTATATGGGAATAAGTTGAAAATAAAATATGTTTATACCTCTAGTTTTTCTTCAGTTATCAGGTAATGTTGTAAAATATATTCAAGGACATATATTTAAAATATGTCCCTTGTTTTCTTGTAAATAGTTATTTGATATTCTCATTCTTTAGGTAAGCTATCAAAAGGACCACTCATAGAAAATAAAAATAGAAAAATAGCAAACAGATGAATCATAAAATGTTTTAAATACATTCAGAAAAACTTAGTGGTAAAAAATTCCACATTCTCTCCAAATGGTAACTAAGTCAGACTTTGAGTTCTCTTATTAATAGAGCAATATAAGCTGAAATAATAAATGAATATTAAAATAGTAATGATAGTGGTTAAGAAGTAGTAAGAAATAAATCGGCATATTTTTACTCCTGCTTTAGCTCAAAATAGAACGTTTATAATACACTTCATAACAAATGTAAGGTTTCAAAGTATCTGCACTAAGAAAAAAACTAAATTCAGAAACTGAATATCAAACAAATCACCACAGATTTTTTTCCAGGTGCTGTAAGGATGAAATTTTTAACAACCTGCATACACATCTACTGAACTTCTTTTAATTTTCTTTATGCATCATTTTTTTCCAAAGAAAACTAGATGATTCTTCCAAACCTTAGTTGTTAAAATTCACTACTCAAATTACAAAAGTACTTAAAATGTTACATATATTTAAATTTAGACATGCCAAATTATATATTAACCAAAAATAACTACATTTATAACAAAAATACTGCAAATTTTCCAGTCTCTTTCACGTTTCTAAGCATCACTCTTAAAACAGAGATAATTTAGTAACATTTAAAATAACATTATATGTTCAGTGAAAATATCTATTATAGCAACATCTTACTGTATACATAAAAATGTTGTTTTTTCCAAATTATATTTAGCATTTTACTTTGTAAGTCAATTTGTAATGATGATATCCTTCCCTTTAATTCACAGCAACAATAAGGGTCAGATACTCTAATTACAAAGAAACACTTTAACTAAAAACAGGTATAAAATAATTTGCTAAAAGTAGAAATACAATAAATTAAAATGCATAAAACAGAGGCTTTTAAAACAGACATACTTATCCCAACCAAGAGTTCCTATTTCTTCAAGAAGGCTTGAGTAGAACTGGGGAGGAGGAGGCAGTACATGTAGCTCTTGTCTATTCTTTAAAGCTACTTCCTATTTAAAAGAAAACAACTAGAATTATCTGTGTAATCTAGACAATGAATTATTAGTACCTGATTACAAAACACAATTTCATCATCTTCTTAGTAACTAATAAAAATGTCCATTATTTTAACAGAATATCTGACTGACTTATTCCCTTTTTACAAAAAAAAAAAAAGGGACAGAAAAAGTTAAAGGACTGCACTAGAGGTCATGCAAAATGTCAATTTTATACCATGAAAAAAACTTAAGATTTTAGTATTCTCTTGGACTATTATGACTATCAGAGATAAACTTTTAAAAAAATTTCATCCTCAAAGCTTCACCATCTTTCCAGTCCCATGACTATGATGTTTGATACACATATATTTTGTAAACATGCCTTTAAGGAAAAGCCTAAATTCTAAGTATACTGCCTAGATTGATATATTTGCATACAATTACAAACTCCGTTCTAACAAAAATCCCTCATTATCACAATAAATACCTATATGCTACTTTCTTTCACTGACTGACATTTTGAATTACTGAACTATGAAAGTTCAAGAATTATTACCATTCATCTGGCTAGATCACAGTACTGTTTCTTGCTAGGCTCACCTACGACATCTTTAAAATGGTTAATGTTCCACAACCAAAACTCAAATCTACATCTTTTTTACAAGCAATATGAACATCACTGGAACTGCTGAGACTAAAACTTACCAATTACTTTGAAGGTGCTAACCTAGACAAATATCTTATTTGGAAAGTAAAAATAAGTGTATCTACAAATTATTTAGCTGTTCAGACAGAGTGGACTGTCCAAAGGTTTTATAAAGCTAGAATAAATTTAAAAACCAGATGGGAACAAGTAAAAAATTATTAACATCAACTAAATGCAACCCTAATAAAAGACTGAAATTTTTATTCTTTTAAGTATATGTTTAATCTATTATTAGTCCTTATGCTTTTTTTTAACAAGTATAGAATACTATTAAATTGAGATATTGGAAAAATATATTTTACAAAATAGCACTTCAAAATCGTAACTATTATACTAGAAGTACTTCAATCTAGTTTTGAATCTATTTTGGAATTAAAAGTAGAACTTTGGCTCTGTGAAAGTAGATTTGTAAAACTGAGAATTTCAATATGGATTTAATTAGAAGCTAAGCTTCTAGAAGACATGGCATATACTGCCGTTTTTATAACTTAAATGCCTAATATTATCTAAAAATAGCTTGATGGGCTACAAAAATATATTTGTCCTATTAAGATTGTACTCTATGTGTTACTAAATAAAATGAGTTGATATAGTAGTGTATTTCTTTTGAAATTTCTATTTTTATTCAGAAATATTAATTACTGCCATCCACAAAAGTTGAAGGTAAAAAATGAACTTAGATAATAGTAAAAATGCTTTTCACTAGTAGGTTTATGACATTTATAAACTCTATCTTCTTCTTTGGGTCAGACAAGTTATTTCTATTCTAGACCAATAACAGGAAAAAGGACAAAGGCAGAAGCAATACATTCTTCACAGGGAAGGAGACAAAGGCAAAGACAAATGTTTTCAGTCCTAACTTCAACAGTTCTTAGTTTTGACGTGTTTGGCTCTCAGTGGCTCAGCTCTAATATAGAAATAAAATAACTTACCTCACAGGGTTAATTTAAAATGTAAGTAATTGCCCATTTATTAAATATATACTGAATTCCCACTATATGCATAGTTATTACTAGGAAACTCCATGGGGGATTTACAAAATTGCTTGAATATGTTCAATATCTACTGATTTCATTTGAGCATCATTCTCAAGACATATCAAACTGTTTTCAGTTGCTAGTAGCAATATCAGTATTAATTTGTGATTATCTTATAGAAACCCTATTATTAACAATACAGCTTAACAAACTAATAAGTCTTACATTTTTAGTTAAATGAGCAATAAAAAAAATCAATGTCCAAAATTTCTGAAAAAAGCTAAAACATAGGATCTCATTTCTATTCAGAAATGCAGGGACAAATGTACTAAATAGAATATTGTAAACCAGAGATCAATCACAATATTTTATATTAGTTTTAAACTCATATGTGTTTCTTTAAAATTAAATGGCCAATAGACTTGTGACTGACAACCTAATACAGTTAGTTTCAGTAATAAGAGTTTAATGGGACATGGTATAACTAATTTTACTCTGGTTATACCTTAGTCCCTGTATTTGCATAGTTTATTAAAATTACAATAAAGAGATAAAAATTTTTCAAACACTTCCCCAGTGTCAAGGAGAGGTAAACCAAATACACTTTACCTATGCACCTTACCTTTTCAAGGTATTTATATTATGACCCTTAATAAAATGTATAATCAATTTAATAATTCTTATTGATTAGGATTTGTAAGTTCATAAATCAAAATTTCAACTTTGGAAATTTATTTTAAACTCTTTGCTCTCATCCCAAACATTTTAGCAAAGCCCTACCTCAGAAGGTTCTTATTAGAAGTAGAAAGAGGATTCACAAAAAATTCTAGCAACTAAGCTCTCAATATGAGGTAGCTGCTGCTAAGAATAAAAAGGTCTCAAAAAGAACCACAAAGACATATCAAACTGTTTTCAGTTGTTAGTAGCAATATCAGTATTGTAATTTTAATATAAACAAATATAAATATATAGTTAGAAAAAAAGTAAAACAAGTAAAAAATAACAAAAAGCCATAATACTATAATAATGTTAATATTCAGATATTAATATCATATTCAGAGTAAGAGACACAAGCAAATAAGTAAAAACGGTGTAATGCCAAATTTGAATTGGAAATATCAGTATGAACTCATGATTAATTATACTCTCTAAAAGTATTTTTCCTAGCTTTATCCACTGAAAAGGCCTAGAAGTTAATAGCAATGAGAACTCTAGTTTCCATACTGAGGCATACAAATACCATTTCCCACAAAACCATGGCTCTTTAGAGAAATGGCTGATCACAGTTTGGGACAGGATGAGTAAATGAGCCTGGAGCAACTGGCGTCAGAAAGCAAAGAAGCTTGGGTTATGTTCAAAGAACTCAGGAGCCAACATGAAGGGGCTTATACTGACCAAAAAAAAAAAAAAAGGGACAAATTAAGCATAAAAAAGAAAATGACTGTAATGTACTAAAGTTATTTAAATATATAAAAACCATGAGTTCATAAAGATACTAAAAAAATAACTTTAGTTCCCAGTGACAGTTGCTAGGCACCAACTCATTATTCTATAAACTGATTTTTTTTAAAGGAAGAGAAACAAGCATTCATCTTTCCAATATGAGCTTTACCTCAAATTAACAAAATAACTGATGAGGGGAAGTTCTTTTTCAGCTAATAAATGCAGACAATCAAATTTTAAAAATCACATTTCTAAACCTTAATGAGACAGTGGATGCAAGCAATGCTTAATGTTGGATGCTAAAATTACAAGGCTGATGAGAAATTTATACTGGATGGGTCTAAACCTATTGCTCAATGTTTACTAAAAAGAGGAATTATCAAACATTATATGCATCCTCATGTAAGAAATACAGAGTCCCATGTATTCTTACCAGAACAAATGAACACAAATCTGCTGAGACCTCTAGATCTAATTGCCAGATTACAAAGAAGGTAGAAGAATATGTTAAAAAATAAGCTATGAATACCTAACAAACCAAAAATATAATGTGGAAAATTTTAGAGAACAAACAATTTGGTTTATTCAACAAGTAGATAGCATATAAAAAAAGGTGGGGAGAAAGGGAGCTGCTACTCTTTAATAAGTATTGCATAAGTCTCATATAAGACTTAAGAGACATATCAACTAAATATAACATATGGGCCTTATTTACAATACAAAGCAGCTACAAGAAATTATCATTAACCTTGTTGAGAATATTTAATAACAGATAAAAAGTGCTTAGTTGTTAGAGATATAGACTACCATATTAATAAAGGGATGAATACAATATCCAGGGTTTCTTTTAAAATACTCCAGTCTCTTTCTTCTAAAAAAGTAGCAGAGGTCAGTTGGGGCATGGTCGCTCATGCCTATAATCTCAACACTTTGGGAGGCAGAGGCCAAAGGACTGCTTGAGTCCAGGAGTTCAAGACCAGCCCAGGCCTTGTCTCTACAAAAATCTAAAAAAAAATTAGCCAGGCAAGGTGGCATGCACCTGTAGTCCCAGCTACTTGGGAGGCTAAGGCAGAAGGATCACCTGAGCCCATAAGGTCGAGGCTGCAGTAAGCCATGATCATGCCAAAGCCCTGACTGGGTATTAAATCTCCCTTCTTCTTTTGGGTAATAAAAAGTTTTTAAGAAAATAATTAAAATGTCTGTAAGGCAAACTAAATAATCAAGCATTTTATGCAAAATCGATTAACTGAATAAACTGTTATATAACTATAAATATAAAATGAAGCCTGACAAGGTTTTCAGATATCTGCAGTTACAAACAAAATTATTTATTTATATATCATACTATATCTTTAAAAATGACTAATCTCTCCTTAGATGTTTGATTCTCTGACAGGGCAAGGGTGCATTTTATTTCTTCACCACCTACACAACATTAGTATCAGGGTATCCATTTCACAACACAGTCAAAGTAGCTCCTACACACAGTTCTGTTCCTCATACAGTTCAAGAGAGTATTATCCACATTTATGTACACAGTAAAATAAAACATTAAATGACTGGGAGGCTGGAAGATTTAAATTCTAATAATGTTACTATTTAAAAACCTACAAAAAAAAAAGTTAAGACTTAGAATACAGTAACAGTGCTAGAAAAAAAATTCTTACCAAAACCATCTTCAACTCCATCATAAAGCTCACTAGATCAGGAGAGTGCTGCATTCTCTAGATCAAAACATTTCCAATTAATTTCATTTGTACAACAAATATTCCATTCACTGAAACTGAATAAAATATAGGCCCAAGCGAGTTTGAAAAAAAGACAGCTATATCTACAATTGCAAAGTATAAGAAGTAAACTATTGGTTATCAACCCTACTAATTCCCTCAATTTCATTCTGAAAGAGCAATTAAAGCCCTCAGATCTATTTTGGTGAGATATACTAAATTGTGTACAAAAGTCACTTAAAACCTCATATACCTCTGTTCCTTCACCACTGTTTACTGCCATTGTTTAGCAAATCTAGCAAACCACATCATTTCTGAAGAAGAAAAAGTTGAAGGTGTAGTATAGGAGTGATGTGAGTAGGAAAAGGAGAATAAAATATAAAAATCAGGTAAGTCAATATGATTTTTAAAAATCTAGTTAGAGCAATTAATTAGCAATTATTAATCAACAATACAGTCTACTTTGACTTTTTCCTAGACCTTAACGACTACCTATAATTATTGTTTTTGTCCTTTCACAACTAATCCACATTAATTCAAAAGAAGATAGTTATTAATTAAAGTAAAACCAAATATAATTAGGTAGTAAAAGGAAATAACCTCTAATGCAGAATAAATATGTAAGGCTTATGGTTCCATTTCCTAGAAACCCTTCATTCTTAAAATAACTGTAGAATAAAAAGCAAATTATCAAGTTTCACACTATTTTCTAAGAACTCTACATCATTTGTCTAAGATTAAATTATTGTGTTTGCTACTTTTTGTGATGCACTACACACAATTCTGAACATAGTCAATATGTGAATGTTTGCTTTCTTTAGATGAGAAAAATAAGAATCTAAGATATTTCCACAATGCATGAACACTGTGATTCACATCTTAACATAGCTTTGAGTGGGTACAGGTTTATAGAAAAAAATCTTTGACTATCCCTTTTTGTATATTAGTTTATTACAGATGAATAACAAATTACATCAAAGGTTTGGGAACTTCACCCTATAAATCTAGCTCAAACAAAGTTTTATCAGCACGCAGTCACACCCATTAAATTACTTCTTGTCAATAGTTGCTTTGGCGTTCTAAGAGCACAGTTGAGTAGTTGTCACAGAGACCTTATGGCCTACCAAGTATGAAAAATTTACTATCTGGTCCTTTACAGAAAAAAAGTTTGCTGACTCCTTGGCCCACATGTACTAAAATTAAAAATAATACAAGAAAAGAATAGCAATATTCACCTGAACTCTGAAATAAAACAAAGATAATCTAATAACTAGGTTCTACCAGATCAATTGAGGTCAGGGAGAGATAAATAAGTAACTGGGACTTTTTCTAAGAACCTTCTTGGTGATTTGGTAGAGAAAAACAGAGTTAAAAATCTTATTATTATACTTAGCCATTATTAACAAATTTTTCAGACTATTTAAATATCAATAGATTCATTTCTTAAACTTTAGGGTACAATATAAAGAGTCATGGGATGTAGGAAAAAAACAGAAATAATTTAAACATCACCTTAAAAAAATTCCGCAATTATACTGCCAAGATGACAGCCTACATTCTCCAAATCAAATAGTTATATCCTATATTTCTTTGTAGCTCAGTAATGCTTTATGTGAAAGTAACTGTTATTGTCAGTTACTATGGATAATAACCTGCCTTTAAGATAGAAAAGATACAGGAAATTGGGAAAAAAAACACACAAGAATAAAGCATCAAAAGAAATGCAATTCTACTAACATTTATTTTTCTAAAAGATTTTTATTATGTTATTATTTTGCTTCAATAACAGTGATTTTTTTTAAGTTTCTCTAATCTTTAAAGGAATTTTCAGGTACAGGAACCTAAACATAAAGAATAACTAAATAAATCCTGACTATATCTCACCTAAGCTGCATTTATCTCCACTCATTACACAAGTACACATGATCCTAGTGCTTTCCACCACACCTTTCTGTTGCTAATCCAGAGCTAAAAAATCTCATTTTTGCCACAGATATCCTACAGCTCTAAATGGGTCTTTTTTTTCCCCCCCTATCATCACTATTCAATCTCAGCAGAAAAATCATTCAAGAAGTGATGGATATGGATAAGGGTGAAGGCATCTGAAGAACCTAAAGTCTCAAGGATAGAAATTAGTTTCAACACAAATGCTACCTGGAGATCTCCTGAGGATAATGAGATTTAAAAATACTTTTTATAATGTATGAGTCCTTAACATATTTGATAGATAGAGATGAACTACCAGACTCAGCAACTATTAAACCAGTTTATTACAACATTCTGCAAAACATGTCTTTAAAGAAGAGTAAATTTAGTAATTTCTTATCCTTGCTTAAAGCATAAATCTTGTAAAAAGGACTTACCTGTTGGACTATTTGATGGTATCCACTAAGTATTGTTCTCAGCTGCCAACTGCACAGTAATCTAAAATTTTAATGGGACAAAATGGTTTGTTCATTGTTCAGAATTAAAAGAAAAAACTTATTTGTATGCCAACGCAAACATACACGTAGACACAAAAGAATGGCATAAACATAATTCTGACAAGTTAATAAAATTTTTACCACTGACACTGTTGAAAGTCTTGCCTTCAAACTGCCAGTACTAATTCTATTTCAAAATATAAATAACTGCAGTCAGTAAATGACATGCAAGCAGTATATCTTTTTTTTAAACTTTAACATATTCAAAGCAAAGTTCTCTATTGAACTAGATGCTTCTCCAAGGTAGGTTAAATAAAACCAACAGTTTTGATCATAATATATATCAAACTTGTATTTGAAAAAGCACATGTAGCAATATAATCTTCAAATTCCAGATTAATGTGTTTAAAGGGACATATACTTTTAATTGACAAGTTAATGTTCACCCATTTGCTGGCTCACCTCAGCTGTGATCTCTATATTACTAGGTAAGTAACTCTTCTAAAGAATTTTTTTACTTATGAACCTCAGCATCTCTTTGTGACCCTCAGCACTGTTAACTATTCTCTCAAGTTTTTCTTTATTCAGCTTAAGAGATACTACTGTCCGAATTTGCTTCTTTATTTACTTATACACAGGAAGCCTCTCTCAGTTTTCCACAATCATGGACTTTTCAAATAATCACAACTCCATTTTTGGTGAGCAAACCACATGCCTATCCCTGTCTCCTCTCTCATGGCAGAGCAGTGCATTCAACTGTTCATTGGTAACCCACTCTCCAAATGTGCTTTTCATTCCTTACCACCAACTTGTTCACTTCATTAATTATCCCTTCACTGTGGTATCCTTAATTTATGTTCTGCTAGTTTTTGTCTCCTTAATGAACTACGTTGCTAATGTATATTATCTTTAAAAACAACATCATAACTCTTCCTTGAGTGCATACTGTTCTCTAACTAACTTCTTTTCTTCAAAGTAGTTGAGACTGTCTCCATTCCCTTTTTACCCATTCATTCAGCCCAAAACCTAACACAAGCTGGCTTCTGCCACTGAACAAAACCTACTCAGACCTAACCTGGTCTCTTTGCAACCCCTCAGCAATGTGAACCATTCCCTCCTTAAGCCGCTCTGTCCAAATTTTCCTCTTTACTGGTCAAACCTTAGTCTCCTTCTAAGTTCCTCTTTAGCTACCAGTCCTTTAAATGTCAGTATGCTCTCAAGGTCCTGTCATTGGCTTTCTCTTTTCATTCTCCAGATAGAGGCACTACAGTAAAGTCAATTCATACTCATGATCCCAAATCCTATGCTTATTGTGACTACCATGTATATCTCCACTCCAAGTCTCACACTCTAGTTCCACACCAATACACTATTGTTTACTAAATAGCTTCTCTGGATATTTCACACCCAATATGCCTTAAAACAATCTCCCTTCTACTTCTCCACCTGAGACTGCTTCCCTAGCTTAGTGATCTGAACAAAGAACTTAAAAAGCATCCTCCACTTCTCTTTCCCTCTTTCTTACACTTCTAATCAGTCACAAAACTCTCTCAATTCTACTCACAAATATCTCTGGATTCCTTTTTCTCTAAATATCTTCTCCAGAGATATTTACATGCAGAATTGAGATTTGGGGTGGAATCTAAATTTTCCACCTCATATCCTTACTCGTTGTCTCTACCAACACTCAATGTTAGTACCTATTAACTTATACCAGGAATGAACTGATGTGGGACTTCCCATATAATGAATATACACATTAATAATATCAGTCAAAAGTTGGAGAAAGTCTTCTCATCTTTTTTTTGTATGCTCCCTTTATACCCCTATTCAGTAATTGTTAGTGAAGTATATACAATTGCTATTTACTGCTTTAAATAAAAAAAAAATCAGAGAATTAATGTGCTAACTTTGAAAAGAACTTCAGCACCAGTAAAAATTATTTACAACTGCCACATTAGTTTGAAAAAATAAGAAATGTTTCTTTCTGGGTGACTTACTAATAAGCATGTTAGGCAAAACTCAAGTCACTAGAATCAATTTATACCAGATTTACTGCCTATCCCACCATCTCACCAAGATGCAATGTATACAAGTAAACACCACATCACCTTGCATTCTTCAGTTGTAAATCTTCAGGCAACAATATTCTAAGGTGGAAGTCTCTTCCCTGTGAAAAATGTTTAAAAGTTAACTCACATTTTTCACTTAATGCCAAGAGAAGTTAAACATAAAAGCACACAGAAAAGGCAATGGTTTCCATTACTTTCTAAAAGGCATCAAATTTACCCAAGTCTTTATACTTGGTCAAATAAAAGCAACAGAATATTTTATGTGTGGGAAAATAACTCAAAAATGTGTCCAAAATTTTGTAATTATTGGCAAATGAAATCACGAAGATAAGACTTTGTTTTTAAAGAGAAAGTCTCTTACATAAACACAAATATCATAAAATTGTTAAAATAAATATATAGAAAAAGTTTAAATGTTATTTCTTAGAAAATATATTCAAGAAAAGGAAATTCCTTCAAATTGCTTTGAATATAGAAAAAAAGTCACAATATAAAATAAGGATATATAACACATTAATTTCAGGCTTCATTGTAATAAAATAAAAATATATAGAGGATGCCAAAAAATGTATACATATTTTAAGCAAGGAAAAACTGAATTAAAATTGTAATACTCATATAACAACACCAAAGGATGAATACAAGTCACATTTGACTTCTGCAATTACAAAAGGGTTCAAAGTGGCTACCATCAGTGTCCAGATAACTTCTGAAAAGCACTTTGAAAAGTAATAGATAATATCTCTTTAAATGTGTACACATTTTTTGGCACCCCCAGTATTTTGTGATTACAAGATCTAAATAGATAGACATAAAAAATACATTCATAAATCATCTATATTTAATTCTAATTTTAAAAGTCAGTAACATATTAAGCTATCTATACATTTGAATATACAGAATTTTTCTCAATAGATTTCTAAGGGCAGGAAAGATTTCTCAGAAATATATTCAGCTCTACTTTCTTGGGAAAGTGAATGGTAAGCAGTTTAAACTTTGTAACTTAAATAGGATAATACACATGAAATTTGAGCAAAAATAAGCAGAAAAAGACAAACAGAAATGTAATCTTTTACTCCAACAAAATAAAATGAAAAGGAGTAATAAAATTCTCAAAAAACAATTACCATGTGGAATTTTAGTACAGTCTCCCTCAAATCAGTTTCAAAAACAGAGGAACACAATTAAATGTACCCCCATAACCTTTACTTTCATGGTAATATTACAGTTCTGACTTTCATTACATTTAAATGTCCTTTAAAAAAATGAAACAAAATGTACTACTGACCTTTTCAAAAGGTCAAGTAACAATAATTCACTATTTCATTAAAGCACTAAAAGGTATTATGTAGTAACTTTAACCTAACTGTACAGACATCCCACACATAGGTGTAAGAACAATCTGGAATTTACAATTTACACGAAAAAACAGTAAGACCTATACTATTGTAGAAATGTGTGCTTTATCTGAAAGGACAGAATTCCAAAGTCCCTTATTTGCAAAACCCAGTCATTTTAAAAAGATCATATACCATGTCATATGCCACAATACTAGTCTAATTTTTTTTAAAGTCCAAAATTAGTTATTTAGTTAAAGCATCTAAAAAATATTAATTGCTCTTAAAAAGCAGATTTTCTAAGCTTGCAGAGAATAGAAGTACTAATATTGTCTAAACCCAAATCTCCCTACGCACTCCCCTAAAAACCTACAAAGATTAATATTAAGAACAAATAAAACCACAAAAACTCCATGTTTTCTGCCAGAAGACAGGGCACACTATGAACTATATATTACCTATTACCTACAGAAAGAAAAACATAAATCATTTTCCAATAGAGCCCACTCTGGAACTCCCCATAACAAGTCCTTGTACAGACGAGGAGGTTAAGGAAAAAACAAAACAACAAAAACAAAATAAAAACAAGTGGAAGAGAGAATAGGAAGATTAGACCAAGTGCACAAATAATAATAAAGCATTCTCGTAGATCAGAACACTGAATTAAAGGGAGTAGTCATCATGTGAACACAGAAGTCAAGGAGCCAATCCTGAAAAAGAACTCTTTAGGGATAGAAGGATAAAAAGGATAAGTAGAGATACCTTTTGAAAATTGGGTGTTAGGAAGAAAAATAAGTAACTGTGGGAAACTTAGGTTCTTACATGTGAAAATGAGACCACAGAACTCTCCTTCCAACCTCCCCAAAAATACATCCATTAAATACATAAATTGTACTTTACTTCACCAACAGGAGACAGTATTCTTAAAACTAGGAATTTTCAAAACTATTGCAGACATCCAAAATGGTCACAAATACAGAGATACTGTCTTTATCAATGCAAAGCTACCATGAAACAAAAACAGAAAAGGAGAATCAAAACATTTCAAGTGATAATGGCCCCATGTAACCAAAACCCAGAAGCCATAAACAAACTATATTACTTTAAATATCATTAAGTGAGCATCTGAACCCAAATCAGAAATTTGGGTACCCTGAACTCAGGGTAGAAGAAAAATGTAGAAAAAGAGAAAATTCTAATATATTAAAGTGGAAGAATAAATTTAAAAGGAGCCCAAAGAAGAAAAAGATTAAATAAACATTTCATAATAGAAAAAGAAAAAGCAAGAAAATTGCCAAATGAGGAAAAAAATAAAGACTATCAGAGAAAAGCAGTTGAACTGGAAAACAAGATAAAAAAAGAAAAAGTCCAATATACATAAAATTGGAGACCTTTAAAGGGAATCAAAATAGTAGAAAAATACTTAAAATTATAATCCAAATAATCTGGAAATCCATATACTGAAAGGGACAACTCACCACATGAGAAAAGTGAATTGCAATGATCCACCCTGAGGTATATCTTTAAAAAATCGACTTTAAAAATAAGGAAAAAGTACAGAGTCTCTAAATAAAGGATAAAATAAATTATATGGGAAACAATATGATTGGAATCAGATTTCGCAAAGCAAGACCAAAAAAAAGGCAAGACTAGAATAGAAATTGTAAGAAAATGAAGAGAATGGCTTCTAGTCATGATTGAGTAAAGGGGCAGGATTCACCCTATTAATTTAAAAATTAGACAAAATGCATGAAACAATGATTTTTCAGACATAAAACAATAGTCAGTGCAGGACTAAAAGAAAGGAAGCAACGTGAAAATAACTACAGTTGTCCGGCTCTACTATCTGGAGCATTTTCACACTGCAAGGTAGGTATGGAAAAACAGTGTTTGAATGCTCCCTGATTTGAGAAGAGGTGGGTTAAGAGAAGCTATTCCACAAGGTGCAGTACCAATGAGAAAGACATACATGGAGAGGAGAGAAATACACACAGAGAAAACTGAACAACTTCAGAAGATTCCTTGAAATGAAGTCTTCAGCTGAGTACATTTGCCACATGAATGTGAGAAAACCACTTAAAGGAATGGAGTCTGCAAAATAATCTTGAAGCTCACAAAAGGCTAGTTATAGTCATATTCCAACTGGTCAAAGTGGAAAATCTCTTAAGAGCCACCAAATAGAGTACTCAGAAAGGTGTGTGCTGCCTCATATGTAGAGTCAAGTTAGCTTAAACTAAAGTCTGCTTTGGTTCTACTTAACAAAGCTTAAACGCAAATCTCTAAAAGATCAGAACTGTTTTTAAGTAACATTACTGCAGCTGCTCACAACAAATCTTAAGAATATTTAGAGAAGACAGGTATTCAGCATGTAATAGATAGAATTCATGATGTCTAGCATCCAATCAAAATACACCAGGCACACATATTTCCTGCAAAGAAGCAACATAATACTCATGAGGAGAAAAATCAAGAGAAATAGACACAAAAATGGCACTGATGACAAAAATTTAAAAACTAAGACAATTATAATATATTTCATATGTTCAAGAAGATAGAGGAAAGCATGAACACATGAAATAGACAGGAAAGACATAAAGAAACACCCAAATCAAACAAATGAAAAATGCAATGTCTAAGATTTTTTAAAATGCTAGATGGTATTAGCAGCAGATTAAACTTCAAAAGAAAATATTAGTGTACCTGAAGTCATACCCCCAAATAAAATAGAAAGAAACAGATGGAGGGAAAAAACAAATGAACAGATCATCAGTGAGTTATGGAAACTTTTAAAGTGGCCTAATATGCATGTATTTACAGTCTCTAACAGTGAACAGAGAAGGAACAAAAACAATTTTTTTGAAAAAATAATAGCCAATATTTTTCCATTTTAAATGAACATATATACTCATGGCTTCAAGAAGCTCCACCAACTCTATGGAAGAAAAATATGATGAAAACTACACACAACACAAACAAGTTGAATAAAACCAATGACAAAAAGAAAATTCATTTAAAAAGCCAGAGAAAAAGAATATTGTATTACAACGGATCAAAGATAAAAAAGAGCAGAGATTTCTCATAGAAAACAGTGTAAGACAGTGGAATAATATCTTTTATAGTATCAAAACAAAAAACTGTCAACCTAGATCCTACACCCAGTGAAGTTATCTCTCAAAAGACCAAATAAAATAAACACTTTTCAGACAAAAAACAGCTGAAAGAATTCATTAGTAGCAGATATGCACTACATGAATGTTAAAAGAAGAACTTCAGGAAGAAAGTAAATGAAGCAAGATAGAAATCTGAATATACAACTAAGAGTTACAGACACAGTAAACACACAAGTAAATAAAAAACACCTTTTATTTTTTAAAATATTTTTTAAAAGATAATTGACCGTCCCAAAGCTACAACAATTTGAGCAAAAAAGCAGCACTGCATTATAACCCAAAGTATAAAATAACCATGAAATCATAATGATATAAATGACTAAATTGATAAATGGAGGATAAACAAATCTCTCATGCAGTAGAATTCCAGAAAAATTACATAGATACTCCACTCTAAAGAAAGAGGAACATAACTCCTCAACTTCATGTGCAGACTGCTCATAGTGGTTTTCTTCCAAAGAGTACTATATGGAAAAGAGAGAAAAAAGAGTAACTTTTACAGTGGAAAATCCTGACAAGCACTGCTCCAGCCGGGTGATAAAGATCAAAATCAACATTCATAAGTGATACGGACAGACTATAACCTTGATATAACATAATGAAATGGTACTTTGTATAACCTTCCTCCCAAAAACCCATAACTTCAGTCTAATCATGAGAAAAACAGCAGACAAATTCTGAGAGGAGTATACTACAGTAAACCTGATTAGTGCCCCTCAATAAATAGGGTAATTTTATAATGATAAAGGAGTCAAGATCATCAAAAACAAGGAAAGTCTGAGAAACTGTCACAGTCAAGAGAAGCCTAAGAAGACATAACAATCAAATGTAATGTCTCTTGGATAGGATCCTATTACAGAAAAAAGATATTACATAAACCTAAGAAAATATAACTATGGGCTTTAGTTGATAACTATGTACCAATATCAGTTCATTAACTGTAAGAGATGTAACATACTAATAGGTGTTTTTTGTTTTTGTTCTTAATTTTTTTATTTTAAAGATGTGGGGTACAAATAAGAATTAGGAACATAGGTGGCTATCATACAGGTGAAGTTTGGGCCTCCTATTGGTCTCAGCCTCATCTGGTTTGGAATCAGGTACCCTTATTGATGTTATGTGCCTCCCTCTTCCCCCGGCAGTGTCCCACCACTGTCAATTCCTTTCATGTAGTATTATGATAAATGTACAGGGTCCACTTATGAGTGAGAACATGTGGTATTCAGTTCTTTGTTTCTGTGATAGATCACTGAGCATGATAGACTATAAATCCATTTAAGTTTCTGTGAAGTTCATAATTTTGTCCTTCTTTATGACTGTGTAATACTCCATTGTGTTTATATACTACTTTTTTTATCCAGTCCACTTCCCAAGGGCAGCAAGGTTGGTTCCACGTTTTTGCTATTGTGAATAGTGCTGCAATAAACAATCGTGTGTGCACAGGTATCTTTTTTGTATAATTATTTGAGTTCTTCTGGGTATATTCCCAGAAGGGAGATTGCTGGGGCATATGGAAGATCAATTTTTAAATCTTTTTGAAAACACCACACTGTTTTCCACAGAAGCTGCACTAATTTACACTCCCACCAACAGTGTAGTGGTCCCTTTCTCCACATCCTCTCCAGCATCTGTTGTTTTCTGAGTTATAAATGATGATATTCTGACTGGAGTTAGGTTGTATGTCAGCATGGCTTTGATTTGCATTTTTTTGATGATTAGTGAGTCTGAGGGTTTTTTCATGTATCGGTTGGCTGCTCCTATGTCTTCTTTTGAGAAATGTCTATTCATATCTTTTGCTCATTTTTTAATAGGGTTATTTTTTTTCCTTTTGGCATGTTTGAGTTCCTTATAGATCTTGAATGTTAGGCCTTTGTCATATATAGAGTTGTCAAATATTTTTTTCCCATTCTGTGGGCTGTCTCTGCACTCCCTTAATGGTTTATTTTGCTTTGCAGAAGCTTTTCAGTTTCATGAGGTCTCACTTATCTATCTTATTTCTTATAGTATGAGTTTTTGCAGTTTTGATCAAGAATTGGTTGCCTATTCCAATTTACATAAGGGTGTCTCCTGAGTTTTCCATGATTCTTATAGTATGAGGTTTTACATTTAGGACTTTGATCCATTTAGAGTTGATTTTTGTGTATGGTGACAGGTAGGAGTCCAGTTTCATTCTTCTGCATGTGGTCAGCCAGTTTTCCCAGCATCATTTACTGAATAGGTTCTCCTCTCCCAGGTGGTTGTTGGTGGAGGCTTTGTTGAAGATGAGTTGGTTGAAAAAACGAGGTTTTGCTTCTGGAATCTCTATCTTGTTCCATTGGCCTATATGCCTGTTCTTGTACCAATACCAGGCTGTTTTGATTATTGTAGACTTATAATAAAGTTTAAAATCTGGAAGAATGATACCTCTCACTTTGTTTCTTTTGCTGAGGACTGTTTTGGTTATTTGTGGTCATTCATGTTTCCATATGAATTTCTGTATTGTTGTTTCTAAGTTTGAGAAGAATAATGTTGGTAATTTAATGGGTATTGTATTGAATCTGTAGATTGCCTTGGGTAGGATGGACATCTTGACAATGTTCGTTCTTCCAATCCATGAGCATGGAATATTTTTCCATTTGTTTGTGTCTTCGTTGATTTCTTTGAGCAGTGTTTTGTAGTTTCTGTGGTAAAGGTCTTTTACTTCTCTACTTCGAAAAATGAAATACCTTAGCATCCACATCTCTATTATATATTATTGCCCCCACTCTTGCCCTATCCCTTGCTCTCATTATATGAATCCCCATACCCATACCACATCCTCTCCTTAACATAAACTTAAGTATCCTATTTATCCTAGCCACATCCAGCCTAGCTGTATATTCAATTCTTTGGTCAGGCTGAACATCAAACTCCAAATACGCATTAACTGGTGCACTCTGAGCAGTAGCCCAAACAATTTCATACGAAGTAACCCTCGCAATCATCCTCCTAGCAATTCTAGGAGGATGCTAAGGTATTTCATTTTTTGTGTGTGTGGCTATTATGAATGACATTGTACTTTTAATTTGGTTATCTGCCAGTTTTTTGTTGATGTATAAAAATGTGACTGTCTTTTGCATGCTAATTTTGTACCCTGAGAGTTTTGCCAAAGTCCTTTTTCAGTGCAAGGAGGTTTCCAACAGATTATCTTGGGTTTTCAAGGTATAGGATCATATCATCAGCAAAGAGGGATAACTTAACTTCCTCTTTTCCTATTTGTATATCCCTGCTTTCATTCTCTCTTATTCATTATCGCAGCGTTGTTCACAATAGCAAGAACCTGGAAACAGTCATGCTGCCCGTCAAAAGAGGACTGGATTAAAAAAATGTGGTACATATACATGATGGAATACTACGCAGCCATAAAAAAGGACAAAATCATGAATTTCACAGCAACCTGGATGGAACTAGAGTCTATAATACTGAGTGACCTTTTTATAGAGTGATCTGTGTTCTTCAGGATATATTCCCAGTAGGGGGATTGCAGGGTCATATGGGAGGTTGGTATTTAGAGCTTTTAGGAAGTACCACACTGCTTTCCACAGAGGTTGCACTAGTTTACACTCCCACCAACAGTGTAGAAGTGTTCCCTTTTCACCACACCCTCTCCAGCAGCTGTTATTTTTTGACTTGTTGATAATTACCATTCTGACTGGAGTTAGGTGGTATATCAGTGTGGTTTTGATTTGCATCTCCCTGATGATTAGTGAGGTTAAACATTTCTTCATGTGTTTGTTGGCTGCTCGGATGTCTTCCTTTGTGAAGTGTCTGTTCATATCTTTTGCCCATTTTAATATGGGGTTGTTTGTTTTTTTCTTTTCAGCACGTTTGAGTTCCTTGTAGATCCAGGATGTTAAGCCTTTGTTGGACGTGGAGTTGGCAAATACTTTTTCCCAGTCTGTAGGCTGTCTCCCTGCTCTCTTGATGGTTTCTTTGGCTTTGCAGAAGCTTGTCAGTTTA